>NC_052350.1:788271-836619 GCF_009727055.1 Benincasa hispida | reverse complement strand
AACCCGGACAATCTCAAGTTCGAAGTCGACGACGACAACCAGTTCAAAATCGACGACATCCGCCTTGTGGGACACATTGATTTTTGTAATTATTTTTATATAAATGAGATATTTAATTTACATTTTTTTTTTATTTTTATGAGTTATTATTTTTAGAGTTTAAATAAAATAATAAAATATTTTTAGAAATTGTGTTTTATAAAATGGAAAATTTAAAAAAAAAAAAAAAGATAAGAAAGAAGAAGGTGGAATGTGTAATAATTAAAAAGGAAAAAAAAGGAAATTTGTACGGTATTCTCGATCTCTATCAAAATCTCGCTATCTCGCTCTCGCTCTCTCATAATATTGCTCTCGAATTTGATTGGGAAGTTTAGTGGCAAAAAGAAGGAGATTCATTAGCTCGTTATTTAGTCAGACTTGCTGAGATGACAGAATCCGTAAAAATTATTCAACGAGCTTCGGAAGGAATTCCAGGGGGACCTTATGAAAATTTAGAAATACGATCTTTTGATAGATGAAGGTCTCCGGAATGATAATTAAACATACTCAATAATAATGTTAGGAAGGGCAAGGTCGAGGGTTCAAAGTTCGACGTACAAGTGAAAGGAAGGTCGAGGGTTCAAAATTCGACCTATCTAAGTCGAATTTTCAACCCTCCACTTATTTTAGAAAAAAAAACCAACAACAATATTTTTACAAATAGTTTGAAAACAACAATATTTTCCTAAATGATTTCTAAAAGGACAATATCCTTTTAATTTTTCCTATATATGCGTAATAGTAACCAAGACATTTGCGAGTATTTTGGAAAAAGTTATTATGGAAAATATGACCCATTTCTTTACTTGTTTATCAATTTTCGAATTTTAATTACAAAAAATAGTATAATAGTAATTTGAAATATAATTTGGGGATTAAATGGTTTAGCCATTAATAAAGTTGATATTTTTTTAAAAAAGTATAAAGTCTATTCCTTTATTTGATCCTTCTTCTGTTGCCCGGTTTCCAAATGCAACCTATGGTCAAAATCTCCAATAACTAATCCGAGTAAAATAGGAAATGAGGCCCAATATAAACAAAACACAGATTAATTGCCATTTTCACACTTATTAATTCTGTCGTCTTTCAAAATTTAGATAAACAACCAACATCACTTTTATAAATATGATATATAAAATAAAACGATTGTCAAACGAGACTTAATAATAATATTACTAAATTTTCTATAATTGTTTGTGCATACTTATTAAGATAGAAAATCTAGACCTAATATTTATGGTACAAATAATTTTACCCTAGATTATTTTTATTGATTATCTCAATTTGATATTTCGCCGATGTTTCACGATTTGTACATCCTTGCTTTTCATCACCATTTTTCACTTTCTGACAATTTCTGTTTTCTTTAGTCGAGTGTCTTATCGAGCCAAGATGAATAAAAATCGAGCCAAACAAAAATAAAAATGAAGAAAACAATTATATGTTTATTTTGATTGCTTTTACCATGTCTAACGTGAAGAAAAATAGCTGACAAAGATTTTACAAATTCTTTTTAAACTATCCAATGTTATAATAAGAAATATAGAGGAAAAAAAAAACTAAACCAAACTATATCTATCTACACTATATTAGAAGGGGATAATTTTTCTCTTTCTTTTTTGCCCTTAAAACTTTTAAGAATCCCCATTTTGTCCTCACAATCCTTCGTAATATGTTTTTAATGATTTTTATTTTACCTTCACCACACTTAAACACGTACATCTCCCGAAAAAAATGATATCGCACGTTTTCGACTTGACTCATCACTTCGTATAATAACTAAAATTCATATTGACACATCTCTTCACTTCATAACTACAAATTTTATACACACATTCCTTCACATCATAAACTACAAATTGTATAGACATATCATTTCACATGGTAACTAATAAAATTTTCATATAATAAATACAAACTTTTTTTTTTTTTTTTTTTAATTTTTCCTTGATCCTATCTCCATTTTTTAAATGTCCTATGATATAAAGAGTTTTATAATGATAGTATTGAAATTTTCCTTCTCCATTTCAAGATGTCCGCAATCCATCTTCGTATCTTCGTTTGTTGGTTGCTTTTTTTAGTAGATTTTTGTCGCCACTACCACCAAAGACTCTCACTGGACA
Organism: Benincasa hispida; assembly: GCF_009727055.1. Taxonomy (NCBI): domain Eukaryota; kingdom Viridiplantae; phylum Streptophyta; class Magnoliopsida; order Cucurbitales; family Cucurbitaceae; genus Benincasa; species Benincasa hispida. The sequence goes on along the minus strand of NC_052350.1, from coordinate 834,457 downwards.
GTGAAATTTTAAAGAAATGCTCTAAGGCTCTTCCATTCTTAATGGAAACTAGGTGAGTTTCTTCTTTCTATGGTTTTTCTAAAGAGAGATAATAGAGGATATTAAGTAAATAAAAAATAAAAAAATATATAAAGAGATTTGAGGATAAATTTTCTGTTGTTATTCTATTAAAATTGAAGATGACTAATATAAAAAAACATAGATACCGGGATAAGTACAAAAGGAGAGATATATGTGTCAACATGATACTGTACAGTGTTTTTTTTTATATTTTTTATTTTAAAAAGTATAAAATTAATCACGAAATAAAGTTAAAAAATAATTTAAATACTATTGTCTAGCATTTAGTTTGGATTGATAAGAAACATAAGGCTGAGGATTAAAATAAATTTCTACCTTTTTTTTTTACATACTAAAATAAAATTGAGAGTGGGAAATCCCTATCTTCCAATTTTGTCATTCATTTTTTTTAGAAAATATATATCATATCCTCAATTTTAATTATTTGTACATTTTCTTCACATTACTCAAATATATGTTTTTTTAATAACACGTCGTCTCTGAGGAAGGAAAGAGAACAAAAAGATATCGTTGGGTAGCAAAAAGACATGCCCCACATATAATTTAAAACGTACCTTTTCATTTCATAGAAGATGCATACCTTTTAAGTTTGTATTATTATTTATTTTTTAGGTTATTCTTTTTTCAATATAGATTTTTTTGGTAAATACAGTAAAATTTTATATTTTTTTCTTCAGAGTTAGAAAATTTTTAGTTGTGAACTCATGTGCACTTTTTTTTAATCAATTTTATAAAGTACATTCTTTTCTTTTTCTTTTTAAATGTTTGTTTATAGAATTATCTATATTTCGAGAAGTGCAATCAAATAATTATTCATGACATAATAATATAAAATAATAAATTATATTATTTTCGTCTATTTTTCTCATAAATTTTATTTTACAACTTTTATTTCAATTACATCACATGTAATAATAATTCTATTCATCTTATATTATTATTATTATTTCTCTTTCTTTATTTTTGTTCATGTCAAATATTTAAAATTTAAACTCAATTACAATTATGTTTATTAAAAAGTCTTACTTTTGCATTAAAATTATGTCTCAAAATTTTGTACCACGATTTTGTTATTTATATTTTGACTTGAATGAAGAATAAAGAGATACATTAAATTTTCATAAGTATAATATTTGTTTTTAAAGAGTATAATCATTATCAAATCACATATATTATACAAACTAGTTATTTTTATCTTTCAATTTTATTGAATAAATGATTTAAAATTATTTCATTTATAAGTTAATATAAAATTCTTGAAAAATTAAGAGTTACATAATATAATTTTTAATAGATATATCGTACAACAAACAATAAACATACAACTTTACATTCACGATAAATATGTTTTAGGTAATTTCTTTTTTACTTCATTTGATGACAATTATTTAATAACTGGACTCAAAGAAAAATAAAATCTCAATCAAAATTTAAATTTTATTATGGAAATCATGTCATAAACATTATAAACATTTTAAACTACGTGCATCACACATATATCTACCTAATATAAATAAATAGTGGAGGCTAAACTTTAAGCTCAATCATTAATTTTAATTTTAATTTTTTGTAACTAACCCAATTGCTAAAATAACCATGCATCTTAAGTTAAATTTGAGATTAGACTCACGTATTCAAAACATATATTAATGATCACTATCATAGATGCATCTGTGGTCATTACTTGAATTTATAGTCAGATTCTAAAAAGAAACACATATTTCTTAAAACTATTATATATATAGTATATATATATATATATATATATTATATATATATATATATAATATATATTTTGATATGTATAGTTATTCAAATACAAGTGGGAATTGAATAACATGCAACTTATAGGTAGTGTTTATAAGATTATTTATTTATTTATTTTTTTAAAAAAGAACTAAAGATTAAATTATTATCAAATGAAGCTTAAAAAACTTATCTCTCTCTTTTAATTTGACTAAAAATTAAATTCTTTATGTTAGACACGAAAGATAAAAACAATTGAGCAAAAATTGAAAACTCATTTAGTGACCATTTAATGTCCCATTTCATAACCATTTTGTTCTTGGGTTTGGGTTTTTAAAAATCACCTATTTTCTCTTCATTTTTTTATGATTTGCATCTTTTAGGTAAATGGTTGAATTCTTAACTAAATTCCAAAATCAATAATAAGTTTTTAAAATTTATTTAGAGTCCATTTGAGTTTTAATTTTTAATTTTTAAAAATTAAGTCTATAAATATCCAAATACTTTTCCAAACTTTTTGAATATTTGGATTTTAATTTTTGGAACTTTTGAATGTTGAAATCTAATTTAATTTAATATGGATTAAAAATCTAAATTATTGACATAAGTTTGGAAGACCAAAATTTATATTTTCTAAAGATTGAATTCTTGTGATTTTTGAATAAAAAATTTAGTAAGAAGTTTGAGAAAAAATTAAAGGAAAAAAAGAAAAAGAAGAATAGGAAGCCCTAGCCTCCATCATCTTCTTCCTCTTCCTCTTGTAGCCGTCGACCACCCCGCCCCCTTCTGCTCAGTTTCTTCTTCGGCGACACTCCAGCGGCCACAGTCGTCAAGAAGCTACGACTGGAGGCAACACCCACGCGACGCCCAAATCTGGTTTTCGCGTCGTCCTTCTGAAAAGTCAACCATGCCGACCGTAAGCGTCGGAAGAGATCTTCTATTTGCTGCCATTGGAAGAACTTATAGTGAGCCTACAGTTTTACACTTGTCATTAAATCATGTAATTGCATTCTGTTAATTTATATATATTCTTTTCTGTTTCATTTTCATTTCTTAGCGCAGGAAGAGTTTGAAGAGTTGTGCTTTAGTTTTGGAATTGAGCTTGATGACGTTGTAAGTACCTTGCGTTGCTTGCGTTATCAGTTATTTTTGTTCGTTTATTCGTTACAACTATGATTTGGATGGGAATTTTCTTTTTCACTTTGGCTTGTTGGTTGTATAGACGACAGAGAAGGCGATCATTAGGAAAGAGAAGCATTTGGAAGAAGAAGCGGATGAAGATGAAGAAGTCATCTACAAGATTGAAGTCCCCGCTAACAGGTACATTTCTTTGTAATTTCTGATTGTTTTCACTTTTGTTCTCTGTGTGCTTATGTTTGAGATTGCTTTTAGGCATAATTTTTTGGTTATTCTTGTTTTGTAAGTTTGTAACACATCCGCGTGATCTTATTTTCTTCTAAAAGAAAGATGTTATCTGTTTGTAAATTTGCCTGCCATTGGGTTCTTTTTAAGTTTTTAATTTCTTTTTCCCAAAAATGAAATACCATTGTGAATATCATTGGAGATTATAAAACCATTTTAACGTTGTAATTGTAGGCATCTGGGACATAACTGGTAAACATACTTCATTGTTTTGTAGATACGATTTGCTCTGTCTTGAAGGGCTTGCTCAAGCACTGCGCATTTTTAATAAGCAGCAGGAGACACCCAGATACACATTAGCCAATATCAGCAAAGAATTGATGCATAAAATGCATGTAAAACCGGAGGTATGATTTCCATTTGATTATATAACTTATATTATTGCAAATGGTTTCTACTTATTTCTATTGGTCTGAAACTTTCAATTTTCACAGACTTCCTTGATCCGTCCTTACATCGTTTGTGCTGTTTTGAGAGACATGACTTTTGACGAAGCAATTTATGCTAGTTTTATCGATCTGCAAGAGAAACTTCATCAGAACATATGTCGGTAAGTTTGGATTGCAGTTATAGGTATCATGTGCAGCATGAGCTTCTCCTATTTCGTGCATCATTCTGATTTCCAACCAGTCACTGGAGATGTAAAGCTATGGACTCACAACTTATAAGTTGGATTGTTTTATCTTAGCGATTCTAGAAGGATATAGGATATGGAGTCCAAGTATGTAGCAATGAAGTTATTGTGTGATCATGTCATATTTATTCTTTGGCGGATCGGCAATTCCTTTGTTGATTATATTCTTTTTGCTAGGTCTGATTTTTAGATTGTACTTTTTGTTCTTCCTCTTTTTCTTGTTTATTTTATTTGCACGGTAAGAATTCTCTCAAGAATTTTGTTTACTTTGTTTTAGACGGAGAAGTCTTGTTGCCATTGGAACTCACGACCTGGATACACTTGAAGGGCCTTTCACCTATGAGGTGGGCTTTCCTTGTGCTCATATTCTTGGGAGAATATGTATTCTGTTTCTATCAGTTGGTCTAGTTGAATGTGCTGTGTAACATTATATCGGAAGGCCAAAAGACATTGTTTGTGTCTATTTACGACAGAACCCAGTTCCTGTAACATATCTGGAAAATTAATCTGTGAAGCCTCATCGTCGAAGTGTTTGTTGTGGGACAATAATGAATAACTAATGAAGGCTGCTGCTGTAGTGCAATACTATAGATTATGATCTCCTTCTCTCTCTTTCGTTAAATTCTGGTGGATACTTATTTGTTTCAGTGAATATAGTTCCTAATGTTGCCATTGCCTTCATCTTGCTTTTCAGGCTTTGCCACCAACAGCTATAAACTTTGTGCCACTGAAACAGGTAAAATCTATACTACCCCAAGAACAAGATTTTCCTTCTTTCTATCCGTTTTTAAGTTTGAACAACATGAGTATTTCAGATTTCCCATCAAGATCTTGGATGTCAACTGATTCTTCTTGCTTCCTTTTTTCCTTCCGCCGCATCCTTTGAAGGTCTTACTTTTGTGATTGAAATGACTAGAATATCTACTTCCTGAACCTTTTTAGAAGTGGTTCCGAAATAGCCTTAGTTGAAATGATTTTTTTTTTTTTTGTTAGAAGAGCTCTCCTTTGATGATTTCATTATGGGTGTTCTTAGGAGAATGGGATGCACTCTTATCTCTTCAACCTTTGACCTGTTTTAGTTTTAGACTACAAGATTGTAATGTTGTTTTGAATGAACTTTTCTCATCTTGTATATGTGATGCAGACAAAGAATTTCAGAGCTGATGAGCTAATGGAGTTCTATAAAGTAAGTGCCTCAATGAAAAAATATCTGTTCTTTCTGATATTCAGTCCTAGTAGATGTATTGGTGTGAACCAAGATTTTGAGCTCAGTTATTGAAGAATTCTTGTTTTATTTTATGAATCACAATCATAACAACCTAGGGACCCCTATTTAAAGGCTACAAACCAGCCTTTGATACTTAGCTAAGCAAGCCTTAAAACCCGTAACTAGTTAAGTAATAGCTCTTGGTAAAAGTAGAACTACGGAAAACTTAAAAGCAGAACAATATTAAATATTCAAAACAGAACCATATCGAACTAAGATGCTGAAACAGAAAACTAACAGAAAAATAAGCCACAAACTATGTCGTGTATGTTTATTAGATTTCCTGTTTCTGAAATTGATGTCGATATATTTTGATTCATGTTTTTCCATGCTCGTTTGCAGTCAGATTTGAAGCTGAGGAAGTACTTGCCCATAATAGAAAAATCACCTGTATATCCCATTTTGTATGATCGCAACAGGTATGCTACCACTACATTTTCTTATGTTTGGACTAGTTATAGATATTCTAGAACTTAATTGGTTGGGTTTACATGTTCTTACGGAAAACACGTGCATTTTATAGTTTTTCATTTGTAGTCAATTTTCTTTCTTTTGTTGACAAATGTTATAGTTTCTTTTGGGACTTCCGGAGTAAGTAAACAATTTCCCATGGTTATTATATTTTCTTATCGCCATATTTTGTTTGGTGCCAGTTCTTTCCTTATCTTCTTTTTGGGGTGGGAAGGGGGTGTAATAAACGGCATCAATTGATCCTTTCTAGAACACCATTGTGACTCAAGAACCAACAGAGTTTCTCATTTCTTATTTTTTGTTTCCCATTTTTCTCATTGTATGCAACAGTCATTTGTGATTTTAATGCTTGATTGTTGCTGATGCCTATGTTGTGTGGACATGCTTCTATAATGAGTTTGGCTTTGATTTGGCTAGATAGCATGGTTGTAGCCTGTAGGGAAATGATCAAGGAGTTCCTTACCCTTCCTTTAGGGAGAAACGATAGTTTTTATGGCAAGCGGAGGTGTCTTCAATCTTGTGGGGTCTTTGTGAGAGAGAACGGGAAAAAGTTTAATCCTTTTAATGTTTGGTCCCTCGTTAGATTCCAAGTTTCTTTGTGGGATTTAGTACTAAGATTTTTTTTTTGTTTTTTTAGTTATCCTGTTAGTTTTATTTTGCTTCATTGGAGACCCTTCTAGTAGGATGTCTTCATTTTTTTTGGTTCGGGGGGGGTTATATTTTTTTATGCCATTATATTCTTTCATTTTTTCTCAATGAAAGCTTGATTATTCGTCAAAGAAAACAAATTGCTGTTGAACTTGTAGTAGGATTCTACTATGATGGTTTTGCAAGTTAAAAACTCATTAAAATTTTCCTACTTTTTTGGTGAAAAGGAATTGTCTTTTCCTTTTTCCTTTTTTTTAATAAATTGAAAACTGTTCTAACATAAAAAATATCACTTTTTGAAACAAGTTGAGCTCCTTGCTTGCAGAACTGTTTTGTCTTTGCCACCAATTATCAATGGTGCGCATTCAGCTATTACTTTGAAGACAAAGAATGTGTTTATTGAATGCACCGCGACTGATCTGACAAAGGCAAATATTGTCTTGAATACTATGGTAAGAAATTTTTATGTTGTGGAAGAATTTATTTGGTGATGTAAAGTAAGCTCTAATTGTTGGATTTTATCTTTTTATCTTCTTTAGGTAACTATGTTTTCAACGCTGTGCAAAAAGAAATTTGAAATTGAACCAGTTGAAGTGATATATCCGGATGGCAGGTCGTGTATTTATCCAGAAATATCTCACTACAATATGGAAGTTTCTCTGTCTTATATCAATAAATGTATTGGAGTCTCATTGGAGACAGAAGAGGTAGTTGTATAAGCTTATTAATGAATGATGTATATATCTTCTGTCAGTTACTTCAAAATTTTCGTTGAGAAAGATTACTGCTGTTATTTATTTTCAAATTTCATTTTTAGCCCCATAGTTGACTTAACTCTGCTTCAGTGACGTCTTATATCAGAATGGGGACTTATGTTAGAATCAGTAATTTATGATCTCTTTGCAACTATGTTTCCTCTAGGCTTGAGTTTATCATATATATATATATATATATATATTGTGCTGAAGTTTTCCTCTAGGCTCGTGTTTATCATTTTACTTGGCTTGGTGCAAATGCAAAGCAAACTATAAAGTCTTATAAGATAATGTTAGGTTGTTCAACATAATCATGATGGTTCAATTTTCTTTGTTTTTTACCCAAAGAACTAAAAAATAAATTTTCAGCTATAGCATGCCTTCAATTGAAGGTTAGTGTATGTTCCAATTCTAAGCACGTGCAAAATGAGGGGAAATGATAATTAGGTATATAGGTTCAATGGAATGACTATGGCATGGCTTGTGATATTTTACAATTTTCCAGGTTATCAGTTTGTTAAATAGGATGCAATTGCACGCTGAACAGTCAGTATCTGGTGACAAGTCTAGTATAAATGTATCTGTGCCCCCAACAAGAAGTGATGTGCTTCACCCATGTGATGTAATGGAGGTAAAAATAGTAAATAGGAGATAATCTTGTGAATACATGTGTATACATACTTCCTATGCACCTTGCTAATAGTTTTTGATCATGCAAATTTATTCTTTTCTAGGATGTTGCTATTGCTTATGGGTATAATAACATCCCAAAGAGTAAACCAGCATCTTTGCAGCCTCTACCATTAAATGAGTTCAGTGACCTAATTAGAGGAGAGGTACATATTAGTAATCATTCATTTTCCTCTATATGCTCCGTATGTGTAACTTTTCTTGCTTACCATTTGTTATATTCACTCTTTTTTTTTTAGATTGCAATGAGTGGGTTCACGGAGGTACTTACGTGGATCCTATGTTCTTATAAAGAGAACTTTGCCATGTTAAAGCGTGAAGATGATAAATCTACTGCTGTTATCATTGGAAATCCCCGTTCAACTGATTTTGAGGTTTGTAAATCCCATCTGGTTTTTTGATCAACTTGGGAAACCGATCTAAATATGACACATGCTAGAAATTTCTTGAATTATGTATGCTTTCAAAGGCATTTGAAATGAGGATCACCCATAACATTCGAAATAATGTATCCTTAAACAAACATTTGGTAATTATTATAAAGTTTTGCACTGTTTCAACATTGCCAGGTTGTACGAACCAGTCTTATGCCCGGTCTTTTGAAAATTGTTGGACATAACAAGGATCACCCAAAGCCCATAAGGGTACATGTTTCAATTTTCCTTTGACTATTCATTTTTCTTTTTACAACATTAAGGTGCAAATCTTTGTTAACAGTGGTCGTTTGTGATAAAAATATTGGTAGAGATGTGGGATCAATACACATGGTTGTTTAAGCGTATAGTTTACAAGTGGCAATTATACTAAGTTAAGACTTAAGAGTATGAAATTTACATGATAGTTATTGCATTTTGATGTTGCCTGTGGATTGCTGTCCTGCTATGGACGCGATAGTTGGTCAGGTGCTATGAAATATGCTAATACTCAATTGTTCTTGGGTCAGAATCATAGAGTTCAATTGTCATGGTGAGTTGAGTTGTGACTGTTATGTTGATTTAACCTCTAAATGACAACGAGGACCTGAAAGAGTAGGAAAGTTTTACATTTTAGATTTCCCAGTCGAGAAGGTCACTTCTTGGAGAAGAAAAGTTTTCATTATTCCTATATGATCTCAAACAGTTCTTTGTTATTCTATGTTCTATTCTATTCATTGGTTATTGATTTCTGATGTAATATTATTACTTCATTATTACAGTTTGAACAGTTCTTTTTATTAGGTCTTTAGAGCCGAAGCTGAATTACTTGATAAAATGGGTCTCTTTGTCTTCATTATTCCTATATGTTCGATTCGTTGGTTATTGATTTCTGATGTATGCTGGTAAGTGGTAGAAATTTTATATAGGTTCTGAGGAAGAGGAGGTTTGGCTTTTCCTTGTTTGTGTGGTTCTTGTACTCCTTTGTACCTTTATGCTTATTGAGTCTATTTTCTGAAGAAAAGGAGGATTTAAGAGTTTCCCTAGTTGGATAGGCATTCTTTAATGTCTTGGGAAGATTTTTATGTGTAGTCTATTTTTTCAATTATTCGTACTTTGTATGTTATCTTATAAAGATGTGTTCCGTGCTATCACTCAAGGTGCAGGTAGGCTCGCGACACACATGGTTATTTTAAATTCAATGATGTATTATCTGTTTATTAAGCTATTCTATGACTATAATTTTCAAAGGCTTGTTTGTGATAAAGTTAACTTGAAAAAAGCTTAGAAAGTTAAATTGTCTGTCAACTTTCTAGATATTTGAAGTTGGTGATGTAACATTGCTGGATGATGCAAAAGATGTTGGCGCAAGAAATCATCGTCATCTTGCTGCTCTATATTGCGGTGCCAATTCTGGATTTGAAGTAAGAATCTAAACAGAAGTCAATTGTTTTTTAAATTTACTATTATTTACCGTCGTTATCTAACATCTAAACACGTATTATTTTATGTCTGTGCAAAAAAGTTGGTGAATATGTTATAAAACGAATAGAATGTTGCAAGAATGATTAAGTAAAGAAACAGGGAAATTTTGATGAATTAGACTGAGCTACATTTTCTAATGATGTATAATTTCTAAAATATATACCGTAAGAGCTCCCCTTATCTTTTAAACTTTTAGCGTTGGATGAGAGTTTCCCTTTTTGTATGCCCGAATATATTGCATTTTCTATGTCATACACTATACATTATTTTCTAAAGAAACAAATTGTTCTTATAAACCATTTTTTTATGTGGTCATCTTTCTCTAGTGGTAATTTATGTTACTTTTTTTTTTAATCATTTTATATTATTTGATTTTTCAGTTGATTCATGGTTTGGTCGACCGAATTATGGAAGTCGTGGGAACTCCTTTTGTTTCAGTTGGTGATGAAAGTGGGTATTACATAAAATCTTCAAATGTAAGTGGATTATTCCTATCCAAATAAAAAAAAGTGGATTATTCTGTGCATATGCTTTATTTCATAGTAGGTTATAAATGGGAAACTTAGAATTGACTCTGCTTCTTGACCTGGATTGTGTTTATATGTCGTGCAGAACCCAGAGTTTCTTACTGGTAGACAAGCTCACATCATTTATCAAGGAAAGAAAATTGGCACGTTCGGCATTGTTCATCCTGAGGTAGCGACACCTCTTGGGAATAATATACATATCTTGCTTGTGTCATATAGTTGGTATTTGTACGGTACTACTAATGATGTCTCTCGTTTGACCTCAGGTTTTGGATAACTTCGACATTCCCGATCCATGTTCCTTCGTTGAAATTAACATTGAGAGCTTTTTGTAGTATTCATTCCATAGACGATGAGACGAGTAAGTAAACTTTGGGCTTCATTTTTATTTTTATTTTTTTGGGATAAGACACTTCATTTTTTTTCAATTTTTTTTGTTTTCTTATTCAATTTAATGGGGAGTCGGAGATAAATTGCAATATAGGACTTGAGACGTTTCGTGGATCGAGCTTTGGATAAATAAAAGAATGTGGAGTTTATGGTGTTTAGGGGTGTTCACGCGGATTGGGGCCCAAACCGAACTGAACCGCAATTTCTAAAAAGTGTATTTTCTAAAACCGAACCGAACCGCATGTTCGATTCGGTTTCACAGTTTTTTTCGTTTTTTGTTTTTGTAAATTTTGTGTTTTTTCATATTTTCTAAATTACAAGGGGTTTGGTTTAGTTTGGTTTTAGAGTTTTTTTGTTTTTTGTTTTTAAATTTTTTATGCTTTTTCATATTTTCTAAATTACAAGGGGTTTGGTTTAGTTTGGTTTTAGAGTTTTTTTGTTTTTTGTTTTTAAATTTTTTATGCTTTTTCATATTTTCTAAATTACAAGGGGTTTGGTTTAGTTTGGTTTTAGAGTTTTTTTGTTTTTTGTTTTTAAATTTTTTATGCTTTTTCATATTTTCTAAATTTTATATATATATGTATTAAAAAAGCGGTTCGGTTCGTTTTCAAATCGGTTTTCAGATTTGAAACCAAATCGAACCGCAATAATTCGGTTTGAAAATATATCAAACCAAATCACATTAATTCGGTTTGGTTCGGTTTAGCATTCGGTTCGGTTCTAGCGGTTTCAATGATCAACCCTAATGGTGTTTACCGTTTATCTTTGATCTGGTAAATTGAAAAGCCTTTTTCATAATCTTTCTATCAATACCTTTCTTTGGAGTTAAGAAGCATAGACAGGGATACAAATATGGATACGGATACAAGATACGGATACGATACGATACAACGATATGCCAATTTCTAAAAAACTAAGATACAGATACGTTAAAAATACGTTATCATATGTGTGTGTGTATATATATATATATGATGATGATGATGATGATGATGATGATGATTGAAGGATGAAGGGGGAGTGTGAATCATGATTTAGATAGTGAGAGAGAAGAGAATAATTAAGATTTAATTATGTTTCGGATTTTTTCTTTTTTCTTTTTATGTTTTTATCATTTTAAATTTATTTTGATTTGGATTGCTCAATTTAAGTGGACTTCTATGTTTGAGAGTGATTTTAAAATGGTTAAAATCACTTTTGGCATTTTCAAAATCACCGTGAACATGTTTAATCCTTCAAAACTAATTTTGATGATATAGAAATTGCATTTAAAAGTGTAAAATTGAAAACCAAATTAATTTCAGGTAATTAAAGTGTATTTTTGAGTGATTCTAAAATGAAAAAGGTGATTTTTATGATTTTAAAATCATTTCGAAACACAAATAAAATGAGTTGTGGGTTGAACTTTTTAAGTGATTGAGCTTAAATTTGAAAAAAGAAAAAAAAGACCCAACATATCCCTTCACGTATTTGGAATACACATATCTGAAAATTAAAAAAAAAATTTAAAAATCAGATACTTCAGATCACGTATTAGACATGTATTTGGATGTATCCATATCTGATGTGTATCTGATATCAATTCTCTGCACAACTATAAGTATTTGTGCATCCTTGCTTTGAAGTCTTGTACCCTTTAGCGGAAGTGATCTATTTCTCTAATGTTGAAAAGAACATCAAATTACTTTTAAGGGAGGATTTATTTATGTATATATATATTAAGGAAGCAACCTCCTTATTAAGATAATAAAATGAGACTAATACTCAAAATGTAATAAAGATACATTGAGCAACAAAGCATACGGATCCAGAGGTGCATCCTGATATTTCAACTAGGTTGACATTCATTTAACACCATCATTATATCCAAACAACTAATAATCAATCTAGTACAGGTAATAAACGAACGAACCAAAAAAACGAAGTGTCCAAAAGTATCACAGCAAATGAGGAAAGAGCACCAAAAATCCTATTGTACCAGAAACTAAGCAATACAATGAAACATTCTACCAGAGTCCATGAAACAAGAAGTTCCTAAAGTGCTGGAAAAATAAATGCCGCCAATTCAGACTTAAATCTTGTATTGAGAACTCTGCAAAATATTTGGAAAGTGTGTACCAAGAAGAGGCATTGAGCTGGGCTATAGAGTAGTTAGGAAATGTTAGAGGGAGAGAGAGAGGAGGGAAGATGGAGTATCTTCAATAAATGTGTAAATTTCAAATACTAAATATTGTTAGATTCGGTGGAGTTGAGTTATTTAACTGACACTGAAGTCTGATAGGTCAAAACACCTCAAAGTTTGTTATTGCAACTGAACTAAACTGTTATTTTTTGCTTTATTTTACTGGTTTTCTCTTCAAAATTTAAACTATGAAGTTACTTTTGGTTTCTCGCTGAAGTGGCTATGCTTTTCTGGTTGCTGCAGGTTTCTGGTTTTTCCTCGACTAAGTCTCAGAATATTCTTCCAAACACCATATGCATGCCGTGTTTCGAGAAGTCGAAGGCCCTCTCGTTTCAACTTTTAAGCTCTCATCTAAAGAACCACACTAGAAACTTTGGCCATTTGTGGTGCAATTGTATGCCAAAACGTCAGTTCAACCAACTGTACTCTCCATGAAAGTTTTAACATCTATTGACATGATTTCAGGCGGACTAATTTTTGGTATTTAATATACACGGCTTTTTATTCTTCAGTCTTTTTTCATCAATGGTTCGTTTTATATAGTTTCGGGTTCAGGAGTCATGATTAGGCAAATTAATAAACAATTTGGGTTTTTAAAGGCTGAATTCACTTGTGATCTTGTAAGAGTTAGTTCAGTGGGTTTCTTATGGAAATATGTATTTTTAACTTTAGTTTCAGTTTGGATCTTTTAGTCACTATCTTGCAGCTCTCTGTAAAACTCATTTCATTGCCCAATTTGTTGTTATTTTGAATTTCATAGGTACATTTCCATCGTATAGAGTTGCTATACATCTTGCATTTACATTCACTTTTTGTTCGTTGGATATCTTACAATCTATTTTGCAGCTCATGCGGTTTGTCATGTGTGTTTTGAGAATGAGGTTAAATCTATAGTTTTATTGTAGCCAATTGATCAATAAGATCTAGGGAAATAATTATTCAATAAAGCTATTGCAATATAGTCTTAGATCTTATGTTATTTATTGATTATATTGACAAAATGATTCACTTTGGATTACATTATAATTACTTAATCCTGAATGTGATCTTTCGATTAGATGATTATTGATATCAAGGTTTCAATGCGATTCTGCATGCAATCCCACAACATTTCTACGTAATTTTCAAAGTTTGGTTGGAAAACACTCTTGGTTCTTCAGCTTTTATGAAAACAACAATTTGATTTCTAAATCTTAAGCTTTGTTTGGTTACCATTTTGTTTTTGAAAATTAAGTCTATGGATGTTACTTCCATCTTTAATTTTCTCTTTATTTGTTTTTTTTTTAAATTAAGTTTATAGACGTCTAATTTTTAAAATAAAAAACAAAAATTCAAATGGTTACTAAATGGGTCTCAGTTGTCAACTATTTAAGCCTTGTATTTTTAATTTTGTAGCAATTTATTTCCTAAACTTTAAAAGTAACGATTTAGTTTATGCACTATAAATTTTAAATTTATCGGTTTATCAATCAACACGGATAATAAATTTTATTAAATCATATTAGTAATTTTCTCTTTAATGATTGAATCATAAAAAATTGTAAGGTACCTAATGACTAAATTGCTACAAACTAGAATTTAGGGATTAAATTGTTATTTTCATGGAAGTTTGGAGGTCAAAATTTTACTAAACCTTTATAAATGTCTATATCTCCTGAAATAGCCTAGAAATTCTAATTTTAGCTTGAAACTATACAACCTGAGGGAAGATTAAAAAAAAAAAAAGCCAGAAACAGACCATAGAACCTCTGCAAACGTTTGTCTCCAAGAATTAGAAAAAGAAAAAAAAAAAACACTAAAGAATTTAAAAGGTAGTTTGATATATAAATTGTAATATTAATAAAGGAAAATCTTTTAGCTTCCATAGTAATATTCTATGTTCTTGCTAGAATTTTTTTCATATATAGTTATCAATGTTATCTAACCTTACATCATTCTTAAAAGATATTGACATGACAATAATAGTACCTTTACGATTGTGGTACGAGAGATTTTTCTTAAATACATTTTAGTTTTCAAATTTTGCGAAACAAGAGTATTTGATCCTCGTATTTTTTAGTCTCGAGTTATTCTTACTAAATCCTCGGAAACTATACACCTTCCAAACTTCTCAGTATTAATAATGATTAGAGATGAAATGAAATACTTGGGGATGCCACTCATTCAAGCAGCTCCTATGATATGCTGCTTTAGGATTTGGTGGCTTGCCTTGCTGCTTATTCTTCAATGGACCTGAACTTGTCTCAGCCTCTTTTACAATTTCATGAAACTCCATTGGCCCACCACATGGAACTCTAGTGATTCTCAGTGGGTGTAATCCACTTATCCTTTTCTTGTCATTAATCTCTGAGGCCACTCTGTCTGGAATTGTGAATGATATCCCAAACTTGATTTGAGGCAGAGTTCTTCTTATACAAAAGACCTTCATTCCTTGCTTTGAGTCCTTTTCAAGCTTCTCTGTGAGGCCAAGTTTTTGCCTTATTGACTGGTTCTTTACTGTAAACCGCTTCGTTATCGTTCGAGCTCGGTCCGTCTTCGTCTTTCTGTGTTCGCTTCTTGTTTTGGCCATGGTTGGTGGTGAAGATTTGGACTCTGCAAAAATGGAAATCTTCAAGCTGTATTATAAGGGGAAAGTGGGGTGTCTTTGTATTCTCAAAGAAAATGAGAATGAATTGAAATCCCATTATAAAGCTTATTGGAGAAGCCTAAGCAGCGTGTGAAATAAGCATCTTTTGTAGGCTCAAACTTAATAGTCATTATTCCCACGTTGAGTTGTTTTTGGAAAAAGGCTTCATTTACTTTAAATTATATTATTCATAATATCGATAATTTCTGTTATAAAAGATATTTTAGAAAACAAAGTCGGTTAGCTCTTAGCCGTTTGTTTTAATTGTCATTGTAATTATTTTTATTGGCGATCTGCAAAACCATCGACTTTGAAACCGGGGGAAATTTCCTTTTTCATACCCCCATTTATTTATAGGCAAGCTGCGTTGCTCTATCAGTATTTATGGAGATAAATTTATGGTATAAATAAAGAGATTATAGTATTCTCTAATACAATTTTTTTCCCATCTTACAGAAAATAGAAAAACAATTTTAGTTGAAAGGAAAGAAAAAGAAGCAGTTTGGTTGGAGAATTTTCTGCATGGAAATTGACACATGTATTCAATTTCCATATTTGTTTCACAATTTTCAACTCTTTACTTAGGAATAAGCTATCCCCAGATATTCTCATTTCCTTCCAAAACGGTGAGTTTTCTATTTTCCACTCTCTATCTATTTTTCATTTTTACATATAATTTCACTTTGAATATAGTTAATTAATTAATATTAATTTAACAAAAATAATATAAATATTTATTTTAATAAATCAATAATGATCTATTAAAATATTTACTTAACTTATTTTTATAATAAAATTTTATTAAATGAATGGTATTGTTTTTTTTTATTATTAATTTACTAGCCAACATATCTTAAATATATTTAATTAGTAAACTACGGTTAGTTAAATTTAGTTTGTATTAAACTTCATTTTTTCAATAATAATAATTTATTACTTTATTGTTTTTTTAAACAATCAAGTAATTATTTATTGATATTAATTTTAATTTGATTGTTCATTATGAATATATAATCATCACTAATTATTTATATGAAGTTAATTATTTATTTTACTCCATTCATTATTAACATATCATTTACAAAATACTTTTTAGTATTCTTTGTTAATTTATCATATTTTTATCTCATTTTCTTCACTTTTTATATAATATATTGTCCATTAAAATATATTTTATTATATTATTTAATTAAAATTAAAATTACTAATGTCGAACTTAATTGATAATAAAAATGATTAAGTATTAGATTATAATTAATATGGCATTAAATACATTAGTTGGTTAATTTTAATTATAAATTACTCAATCTTCAAATACTTATAATTAAAATTATTATTGATTCATAATTAACTTTTTATTCATATATTAAACATTGTTTATTATTTAAATTATTCATTTATTACAAATATAATAAGATTGTCATGCTTAATTTCATAAATTAAACGCAAACACAATTTTTGTTCATAAAATTTTGATAGCATTCCCATGCACAATCAAACACAATCATCTTTGATTTCCAGACATCATATTCTCAGACATCTTCTTTTCAGGCATCATTTATTCTCAGACATCTATAAAACCTTAAACCAAATGACTTCTTAGAGGCTATTGGATAAGAAGAAAGAACGAGCTTGATGAAGAAAAATTTTGAGGTAGAATAGACAGAAAATTTTGAAAATCTTCCTCTTCTGAGTCTTGGACAATGATAGTGTCTAAGAGGTGAAAGAGAAAAGATTGGAGAATGCATCAAAAGAAACATGTTGAGAATCTCACATTAAAAAATTAATGGACTTAACATGCTTTGGAAGGTTGATGAGCCACTCCTCTCATTGTCTATTGGTTTTTGGATGGAATCTCATATTATATTATATTTTATTAGAGTCCATAAAGCCAAACAGGTATTCGATCCAATAAAAATAAATTGTGATTCACATTGGAAAACTTTCTCAAACGAGGAAGGACATAATTTTTCTAAAGGCTTCCTCACTTTTTTTTTGCATAAACGATAATTTTGTTTTGGCCATATCTTTATTGATACAACTCCGTTTTAGTTAAATAACTACTTGATTTTATACGTTTTTCGTGTTCTTTCCAACCATACTTTTAAATGGCTTCACAAAGTTTAAGCTACAATCATTTTTGGTATGAGATGTTTGGTAATATAAGAAACCCAAAAAGTAAGGGAGTAGGTGAGAAGCATGTCTTGAAAAAAAAAGAGAGTATATAACTGTAGTCATTTACAACGGAGGGTAAAATGAGTATTTCCCATCTTCAAAAGATTTTTTTTAAAAAAAAAAAAAAAACGTTTTAAAAAAAGAGGTAAATTACATAGAAGTTTTTGAATTTTGAGTCAGTTTGGACAGTTTTCCTCTCCACCACCAGCGACTCCTTTCCGCGCCGCCTTCATCCCCTTCCCATTCCGTGCACCGCCTCCTTCCGGTGCTCATTTCTAACCACTCCCATTCTTTCCCACTGTTTATCACCACCCATTTCACCGGAAATATGACACAGATAGTCCAAAATAAGAGGCCCGAGCGAAATTGTAGTTCACAGTTTATCACCTCCTTCCAGTGCTCACTCGAGTCTCACGGCCCAGCTGGTTACCGTCCGTTGCCGGCATTGTAGTTCCATCACTGCCCAGTGGCAATCGCTTCCCTGTTGTTGGTGAGTGATTTCTTTGACTTTTTCGTGGGAATCAAAGATGACAACGAGACCAATGCATGAGAACAAGAAGAGAAAGCAACACCAATGAGCGAGATAAAAAAAGAGAGCAAAATAGAGAAAACGAATTGAAATGAAAGAGAGCAATGTGAATTGAAGAACCAGATGGAGTGACAAGAATGAGTCCAAAATGAGAGGAAAGAGTTAGAATATAATAGTAAATGTGATAATTTCGTAATTCTAAATAATCTAAAAACAATCTAATTACGTTTGTAATTATGATCTATTACGATTAATCTATCAATAAAACTTCATTATAATTACACCAATTTTGATTATGGATTGATGCCTTACTTCAATATAATAAAACTTAATGTTTTATTTAATAACTAAAAAAACAAGTTCATTGATAAGATTGCTTATGAGTGCAAGATTGGGGGTATGCAATGTTTTGAATGTTCAACACCATGCCTTTTTCACCGGTGACATTATCATGGCATGTGATCATAGAACTGGTCAAGATATCAAATTATTAATTATATTTTATTTAATAATTTTGATATAATAATTTTATTATTTTTTAATTTTATCCTTTTTATGTTACATCAAGTAAGATTATTTTTGTCTTTTTACTATCAACTATGATGTGTCATTAGAGTTTTTATTATGAAGCTATTAAAGTCTTGCCTTGTTGTTTTGATCCATTAAGTTTTAGGATGAATTAATTTTGGCCTTTGTGTTTCTTTCAAGTTTAGCTAAGAGAGCTCTTGAATTTTGCAATTCATGTGTTGAGTTGCATGCCAAGAACATTCAAATAGGATTGATTATTCTATCTTGGAGAGTCTTTGAATCTTGGGCCAATGAACTTGTTCTTTGTCTCAAGATATTTGATCTTAAGGGAATCCGGGTCTAACCCTAACAAGTTGATTTGGAATTTTTAGTGATTGGGAATTAGGGGTTCTCATATAAACTAAAAGGGTTTCTAATTTCAATTCACTAGAGTTTTCGTATCAATATACATGCATACTCAAACTTATTAGCTGCTTGTCACAGTGTCAACCAAGTCTATTTCAGATTTATATAGCCAAATCAAATCATTGAAGACTCATGTGTGCTTCAACTTTCATAATACTTATATTTTGTCATATCACTTAGACTTGTTTAATGTTGTAGCTGGCACCATATATAGAGTCCTCTGTTAATCGAATGAGGTGAAAGATGTGGATGCTTCCACATTTATCGGGAGAGAAGGATTGATAAGGAAATAAGTGGCAATGAAAATAAGTGGCAATGAAAATAAGTGACAATGACAAGAGTTATAGTATTAAATATTTACTTCTAAGATTCAAACCTACGGTGGAGTTACAATCTTTCAAGTTTCAAGGCCATCTAAAAGACACAATAAATATGAAATTCTAAATTTATCCACATTTTTTTATAAATTACGTACCAGTTTAATTTCATGTATTTACATTTATGAAAGTAGTTGAAGAGATGTTTGATGAATTTAGACAATATCAATGAAAGGTTGTGTCTTTTTGTAATGTCCTTTCATTTAGTATAAGTAGTCCTGTATTTTTCACAAAAGAAGATTTGAAAATGTAAAATCTTAGGTTTTAAACCTTGAAAGCATTTAGGCTTTGTTTCCTGTGTGTTGATCTTTTGATAGAATGCATAAATATTTGGAGCATTCAAGGGTTGATTAATCTTACTTGTAGGGTGCTTTGAAGATTAAAGGTTGATGAAAGTTTCAAAACTTTATCCGATCCTTGATTTATTAGATCATCTAAAAGTAATATGTTATCTAGCCTATCTTAGGAGTTGAGACTAAACTGATTTCAGAGTCTTTTGAGGTTGAATTCTTTGAATTTTGTTGTTCAACATGGTTCTTAGATCCGACGCTCAAGAGGTTGTTTGTCTTGTTGTCGATTTTTCTAGCCATCAAGCCCCAGTCACGAATGCGCTTTGGTATCGAAATAATGTAGAACCTTTCTCGGAGAAAGCTTTACAATAGTTGAAAGGAAATAATCTGATTTTTTTCATATAGGCCGAAATGATCACATAATAATAGCAATAATCTAAACTCCCTTGAAATACCCCACATCATGAGTTGTTTTGGAAAGAGACTTCATTTACTTTAAATTAATTATATTATTCATAAAATTAATAATATAGTAAGGTAAAACAATAATAATAAAAATAAAAAATTCAAGTCGTATTGAATTTCATTGGATTTTTGTCTGAAAAACAGAGATTCTTGAAAATAGTTAACTGAACTAATTTATCTTAAAAGTGCTATGCCATGATCTATATACAGTTTTGGGAAAATTTTCTAGTACTAGTATAAAAAATTTCCTATATTATCAGAATATTAGATTCATTGTTTGCTACAAAATTTGAATTTAAAAATTATATGGAGTCTAGAAGTAAATGAATAATAAGTTAATATAACTGTTAATAGATATTTCAAATTATGAGTGGAAGTGGTAGGTACTACCACAGTACTAACAAACTTTTACTGAATTTACTGTAAAACAAGCAATATCACAACAAGTAAAAGTAGTGTCCTTAAAAGTTGAAACCTCCTTACCATTAGAAGAAAAATCATACCATCAAAATCAGCTACATTTGCATTGGCCTCCTTTCAAGGATGCTTTGTCTAGGAGAAGATGTTTTTTTCTCTTCAGATTGTGTTCCGCCGCTCCTCATGTAGGGCTTTTGTTACGTTTGGTTGTGGTGACTTTGTTGTTTGTTTATGTCTGCCTAAAAAAATCAATTGCATTTAGTGCCAACATCGCAAAACAAACATTCTAAAACCCCAAAACTTAAAAAACACTTATGAGAGGGTTTTCCATTTATTTAAAAAATTGCAATATTATTCTTCACATTTCAGAAACGTTTCAAAAGGTGCAATGACGATCTAAAACGGGTTGCACTTTAAATTTCCGGTCCCAAGTCACTACCACACAATTCTAAGTCTAAATTTCCATTTGAGATTTGATAGGATTTCCACATCAAGAGTAGTAATAAAACAAAAGAGAAGCTTCTGAAACGAACCATAATAATTTATAGGATTGAGCCAACACCTACTCATGGCCCATCTGCAAACTCTTAAGGAGAGAGCTAAGGATAGTCATCAATCCAAACGAAATATTATACAAATTTGGTTTAGAATATCTCCCAACAGCTAAATCAAGTTTAAACATTGAAGAACTCGTAGTGACAAGTTTCACAGCAAGCACCATATACAGTAAGGTTGATGTCATAATGAAATACTTCAAAGGGTCTTCAAATCATCTAAAAAAATTTTAATGTCATCCAGCTTAGCATTAGATAAACCTGCAGAACAGAAACAAGCGTCAACCAGCATGTGAGATGATATTCAGCTTCAAGAAAGCTAAAACCAGCTTGATTGATAATGAAGTAGCTTCATAATCATACCATTATGATAGTGAGAGATGTCCCCGTTTGTATGAACCTTCTCTACTTTAGTCAGCTTGGATTCCTCCATCCTCCTTTTCTTCAGCTTTCCTATTTTCGCTCGCAGCTCCGATGCAGTTCCCATCATTTCTGCGAGAAATTGATACATGTTAGAAGTCTGCTTCCTAAAATAATGAACAGCTTTTACCTACCTACTGTTAAAGTTTTCAGTACAACGAAATTTAATGCTAAGGAATAAATTTTGTCCAAGTGGCCTTCAAAATGAAAATAGCAAGAGAAATTGCCTTATTCACGGACTGAATTTCCTCTCTGATGGATGAACGACAGAAAATGGGAAACAAAAAGAGAAATTCACTAACCCTATTCCTAGAGGTAATATAAAATTTGCCCAAATGAAATGATTTTGCAGGTGTTGACTAAAATATCATTTGAAACTATTAGAATTTAGAGTTTGTGTCACCATGAGATATCCAGGCCAGCACAATCCATTGAAGGAGAAGGTCAGTGTTTACAGAAACTTTAATCTACCAGGCTGACTACGACGATAATCAGGTTCATACATGATTTTGAGTATGCCTTCATGAGTATACCAGTAAAGTAATTCGCATGTAAAACCAGGAGTGCAGAAAGGAAAAAATTGATTTTAAGTACAACTTAATTACCCTGGAACATTTCATTCACAGAATTTTGCTCATATAATTGTAATGCTTCGTTGAAATGATTGATTTGGGAGTTACTGGTAGCAGTTTGCCTTTCCAAAGCTTGTAGCTCTTGGTTCAATACAATATTCTCTTTTCTGACCTGAAGAATATATTTCCTCATAAAATATGATGTACATAAACACAAGACGTAATAAACAAACGACACACTCAATACCTCAGAGAGCTTATTCCTCAAAAAATCTAGCTCTGTATCCAGACCCACGTCATAGTCATGACTTATTGAAGTGACACCAGGTGAATCATCCTAAGACAACTTAAAGAAAATATTTAGGTCTGAATCAGAAATATGTTTATTGCGTTAGAGAGAAGAAAAAGTAGTAAGTAAGATAATACATAGACTAAATTAACCATAACTCAAATTTCTAAAACAAGATATGGGAACCATTGATAATTTAGCAACATGACAATAAGATATCGCAGATTCCATTAAGATGCCAGTGAGACAGACAGAAATTCCCAACCCCAAGTATCTATATTGGTGCAAAATGAAAGGAGTGGAACTGAACCTCACATAGGTTAGACTTCAAAAATAATTTAAAAAGAAAAGCCACGATGCACCATGACAGAGATTTTCTAAGAAATGCTGCAGACATTTGCTTACATTCCTTCAGAGCAAAAGAATCTTTTACAATCACGGCGATATTTCTAGTGACAGTGGAACCACATTGACTTGCAAACAAGAAAAGGAATCAATGAGGTAAAACATATGGAAACTCGAAACTGCATCTAAAACAATGAACATATCTCGTAAAAAAACTTGAAACTTGATGATGCACATTTCTCCAATATCTCAAAATTTGTTCACCCTCGAACCAAAAGTTGAGGAAGCTCTCTAGCCAGTACACAAGGGGGAAACTCGCAGAACCAACAAGCAGCCATTTTACATGCTCAATTATTAATCACTAGTGAAAAGATTTGGGCATAAAGGGCGAGTAATTCAGTTACAAAAACAACACTAATAGAGCAACTTTACATAGCAAAGCACAGACAAGGTTGTGATTATTTGTTGATATGTTGATATATCTATGAATAGGAAGATTTGACATTGATATTAAGGACTTATAGACATCTCCGGTATCTTTTATAAACACATAAAAACATAAGAAGATGTTATCTATGAATCTCAATAAGAGCTATAACTTATTTGAAAGCCAAAACAACTTAATTATTAATTTAAATATTTTTTTTTAATAAATTTATTGATTTACACAAATATCTATCGATAGTGATATTCAATTGATAGACTATAACTTGAAATTTCGATATTGATACCAACTTCAATATTTTAGTCCTTGGGCATCGGAGCCTCATCACAGACAGAGTAGAAGAAAAACCTACATTTGATGGTAAAGAGAAACCTTCAGGTACTGAGAAACAGTGATTGAGACAGTACTTCTCCCACATGGCCAACCGCTTATCCAGACCCAATTGAACCAACGCTCGGACTCGCGATATTCCCTACAGGAACGAGGCAATTAAACAATTTTGTTCAAAGAAAACCGAAACAATTCAAAGAAGTGCTCAAGAGTACAAACTCAAAAAGCCGGAAATTAACGGCTGATAAGAAAATGTCAAGTAATAAAATGCAAATTAAACCTTACCAGGGTAAGATCCTGGGATCGATCCGAGCCCTCGGTCTTCAAGGTCGCTGATGCTTGTCTGAAGGGAAAAAGAATGGATAAGAATCAATAAAATCAACCGAACAAAATTGAAAACCTAAGTTGAAGAGACGGAAACAGAGAGAGCAATACGATTGATAGAAACCGAAAGCGTCATCAACTAAATCGTCTACAATATTGAGAGCTTCATTAATGAAGAGCTGTGGATTCAGATTCAGTGAATCGAATACCGCTTCGCCTTTACTTCCTTCCATCAGAATTACTCTATCGCTTCCTGAAAAAGCTTCTTTTCCAATGAAGAAGACGACGAGAAATTCAAAATGGAAGCTCCAAAGCTTTCGCATAAATGGAGAAATTTTGCCGCCAAAATGGTAGTGGCGAATGATGGGGACACGGAGCCGGCTTACACAGTGGCGCTAATGCTAATAGTCTGCAACCCAAGAAATGTGATTTTAATTTTTTTTTAAATATGTTTTTAAGGTTAAATTACCAATTTAATCCATAATTTAAAAAAAAAAAAAAAATTAGAATTCAGTCCCTGAAATTTTATAAATAATTCCTATAGTTTAATAAAATCTTCATAAATAGCTTCTAAGTTTGATGGTAAGAATTATTTTGAAAGAATTTATCAAGTTTTAAAGATTAAATTCTAATTATGAAAAGTCAAGTTTAAAAAATTAAAAAAAATGGTTTTAATTTTTTTTTTTTTTAATTATTATTATGTGTTAAGGTAGGAGTTCAAGTGATTTTTAAGAAAGGTGAAAATCATAAACTATTTCAAGAAAAAAAATCATAATTAAAAAATAAAGAGGAAGCAAACATTAATGTTAAAAAACAGAAAATTAAAAAAAATAATTTGTTAACAAACAGTTAATTTCTGCACTTTTTTTTTTTTTTTTTTTTTTTCTATCGTGGTCATTTTTATAATATCTCTTTTAGGATATGTTTGGATTGACTTAAAAATTCGAACACTTTTGATAAAAATCGATTAAAATAAATATTTTGAGTGGTTGCCAAACACTCTAATTTCTTTTAAAACAACTTGTTTTTTAAATTAAACATTTGAAAATGTATTCTAAACGCATCTTTAGTTTTTAAACTTTAAAACAAGAACCAATTTAGTGTGTATTTTGTTTAACTTTTCAAGTGTTTAATTTTGAAGATAATTATTTTAGAAAAATTGAAGTGTTTGACAACTATTTAAAATACAATTTTTTTTAAAAAAAAATTATCAAAAGAGTTTAAATAAAAACAATTTTTTTAAAAAAATACTTTTTTCTCTAATCAATTCAAACAAGCTCTTAATCATATTAATTACATTTTCACATAAAATTTGCTTACTACACGATTTAATAAAGGTAGTTTGAACATATATTAATGTTAACATGTTAAAAACATATACTTTAAGTTTTGTTATTAATTTGTTGAAATTAAAATAAAATGTTAGGATCAAAGTGGTTGCTTTTAAAGGTGCAAGGGCTAAAATAGACATTGAAAACGTTCATGGACCAAAATGAATATTTTGAAAGTTTAGGACCAAAATAGATTGTTACTGGGAATTAAAATATAATTAAACGCTATTCCTACTTCTCATCCAATCAATGGATTTTCATCCTCAACTATTAATTTTATCCAACTAGATAAGTGTTGTAATCTTTTTTTCTCTTTCAACTTCTATATTACTTTTCTTCTCTACAAGAATTAAGCCATTTTCACCAAAAAGCATCGGTGTGGATAAAAAATTCATCGGAAGAACTTATGTCATCGCAAACCGACCATCGGGAGAAACCATGGGCATAAATCCATTGAGAAAAGAACTACTGATGCTAAATGGCTCAACGTCAATGTAAGGAGTTTTTCCAACATCAAACCCAATTATCTTGGACCTATGCTGATGTCATACTTTTGGCGTCGTCATAGGGATCCTACACCGACACTGATATGATACATCAACCGTTCATATAGGTCGACGGTCAGAGCATGGCATCAACGTAGCAATATTTGTCTGACAGGAGTTGTTTTATGTTGATCTCATACTTCTCGCGTCTACATAGTCATCATATGTTGACGCCTATTGATATTGTCGACAATTATTTTATATTGACATGAGAAGTATGGCATCGACATAGATTGTATA
This sequence comes from Benincasa hispida, assembly GCF_009727055.1. NCBI lineage: Eukaryota > Viridiplantae > Streptophyta > Magnoliopsida > Cucurbitales > Cucurbitaceae > Benincasa > Benincasa hispida. The sequence continues at coordinate 808,539 of NC_052350.1, read as the reverse complement.
GACCGATAAACAGTACAATTCGACATCACATAAGCCTATTTTTGCGATAAAAAGTTGCATTAAATTCCTATTTTTTATTTCATAGAATTTTATTAGATCAAATTGATTTGTACCTAATAACAAACAAAATACCTCAAATAAAGTCCAAGTTCATTCAATATTGTCATATATGTCTTATACATGTTTTATACAACACCTAATTTATGGAAATAAAGTTACATAACACCTGGGAAAAGTTTGACATAAAAATAAAGTTACAAAAATATTCAGAAAATTAAAGTTTCTTGTCGATGAAGTCGATCTTGAAAAACAAAAAAACAAAAAGAAAAGCTAAATCTACAACTTTAATAACAAAAGACGTATAAAAAACACAATCGATCAACTATTATTGAGTTTCACATAAAGAATAATTTGACATATATGTATATCAATACAAAAATATCTAAACTTACGAACTCTCTCACTCTCCAATTGAAATAGAACAACTTACACTAAAAATTTAAATATAATTGACACACACAAAATGTATAAAACATCTCTCCACAATTTAAACAACATATCTAAATTTTCAAGTTATCTCACTCCATATTTAAGACGAAAAACATCTCAATGGACATTTCATTCCACGTTTAAGACAAAGATACAACATCTAAACTTATAAACTTTCAAACAACATTTCATCCAACATTTAAGACAAAAAATCTCACCCCACATTTAAGACAAAGATGCACCATCTAAACTTATAAACTTTCAAAATTTCGATTACTTTTGCTGATGATATCTCTAGGCATCAACATAAATCACTTATGTCGATGGATGCATTACTGTCGGTTATCGGTAGAGGGGTGCTAAATTGGTCGTTTATGACCCTTTTCCTGGACGGTTCCTTATATACTGGTTGCTTAGGCCACCTGTCTCGACGACATATATATAAGCATTGGGAGAGGCTCACAATGCGATAGGGCTTTTACTTGTCAACAATTCCTCTTTTTTCTGACGATATTGTTGGTGTTGTCATATTTAACGTTAGGAGAGATCTCTTTTCTTATAGTGTCATTTAAGAGCAAAATAATGCAGAAATATATCAAAATATATGAGAAAATAAACTTTAAACAAGTTTTAAGTTTATTCTTTTCAAGGAGGAAGATTAATAATATACAACATCTACCCTTCAAAAACTAATTGAAGTAACATTGAGCTTACTTCCTTGCTGAAATCCCGAAGTCTAAAAGTACTTTTTTTTTCTTTTTTTTTTTTTTTTAATTTTAATTTTATCTAGTTAGGAGATGCATTTTTTTGACAAATTTATTTATTAAATTTTAAATTGCGATTTAATTTTTTTATTATAAAATTGATTCAACTTTTATTAAGTTTAATTAGTAAATATTTAACCTGAAAATGATTTAAAAATAGTGTAAAAAATTATATATTTCTTGTTTCAAGTTAGTATTTTTAATGTTGTTGAAATTTTTTAAGAATTTTTAAAGTAAACTAAATTTTTTGAATGAATACTTATAATTGAATTTAAAATTTAATAGTTAATATGGAATTTAAAAGTATAAAGAGAGAATAATATATAAAAATATATGAATTAAAAAAATTAAAATATGATGTGAACAAAATTTGTGAAATAATATTGACATAAAAGTGACAAAATAACATATCTTAATTTTTAATGAATGGAGTAATCCTTTATAAATTTTCAAAGGGATTTAGGAGGGGAAAACAAATAAAAGTCAAATTTTTATATAATTTTTTAAATGAACCTTCTTGTTTGAAGGGAAAAAAATTTGTTGATTATTTATTTATTTATTTTTACAAAAGTTACTTTTTATTAGGGGTGTACATTGATTCGATTGGGTTGAGTGTGTTTTTTAGACCAACATGAAAATTTGAGTTGGTTGGGTTAGCAACCCAAAAGACCCAAATAAGATCTCCAACCCAATCCTTAAAATTTGAGTTGGGTTGGGTTGGATTGGATAGTTGGGTTATAACTTACATTTTTCCTTATTAATTAAAAATATTTAAACTCATCCACTAATCAAATGTTAAAAATCAAATATCTATGGTATTTATTACAAATTTTAAACAAATACAAATATCATAACAATTTTTAAAAAAAACATAAAAAATTCATAAATTCATTAAATCAATATATTCAAACTTTAAACCAAGAGAAATATATATATATAATTTGGATTGGTTGGGCCAAATCGAGAACCAACCCAATCCAAGAACTAAACTAACTCAACCCAACAACTTGGATTGAGTAGTCCGGATTGTTCAGGTTGTCAGATTTTTGAATCCATGGTCTTTTATCCTTTAATTTCTAATTCACAAAATTGTAAAAAAAAAAGTAAAAAGAATAATTAAAATAGGAGAAAATATACCTTGTATTAGGGAATAATCATAAAATTATTTTATTTGTTAACTAAAAAAGGAAAAAAGAGTCGAGTAACATACCTTGCATCACGCCATAAATTTATTATGGCAACAATAAATAGGAAAAAATTTATATTATAGAATTAATTCGAAAAAAGAAAGAAAGATCAAATTAATATTAGTAATCTCTCTCTAAATATTTTCTAACCCCTCCCTCCATATCTCAATTTTTCTATAAATTTTCGTGTTCATATCTCTATCTTCTATATTTTTTCTTTTTTTATTCCACATCTCGAATATCATTGATTTCTAAGAGAATAATTAAAAAATATTATTTTATAAAGTAGATTTCCATTCTCAATTTCAGAAGATTAAGTTTGTTTAATACGTTGTTAAGGGAACGACTTAAAAACAAAAAATCAAAGGAACACTAAAAGGAAATAAAAAAAGTATTCTATTTTATTAATGTAAGGAAAGTGGAAAAATGATCCATTAACATACTCTTGTATTAGTTGATTGTACACCATATATTTACTCTGACAATAACAAATAGAAGGAAATTTATAGGAATATACAACAAGATTTTGAAAAAGAAAATGATAATATTAAATTAATTGAATAATTTCTCCCTACATATTTTCTAACTCTTCTCTTCATATCTCCATCTTTTCCTAATTATCTTGTTCATATCTCTCTGCCCTACTTTCTCAAATTTTTTCTTCATCTTGATTCTCACTTTATTACTATGATTGGAAGAGAATATATATATAAATACTAAAAAACTCTAATTGGCATATATAATTATAATAATAAAGGCTTTCCATGAAATTGAAGTCATCAAACATAAGAAACAAGGGAGAGAGAACTTACAACAAATATAGAGAAAAGCATATGAAAGATTCCCAAGAACTCACTATCTAGATTGCAATGTGTTCTCATGTATTACCATCGATTCCTCAAATCTCTCAATCCTCACCTCTTTACCGATCAAAACATCAAAAAGGGAGAATGGATATAGTAGACAATCTCAATTCCAACATCCATATTTTGAATACCATCCATAATTGAAGCCTCCTTGCCATAGAGTTGCAAAGAGAATAAATTTGAGAACTAACCATTATAAACATATGTGGTGTTACACTAAAAATATCAAAATTCCTAAAAGAAAACAAATACAAAAATTGGTGATTACCTTGATTATTAGAAGAGATATAGCCCCCTTTGTAGATTTGCATAAAAGTGTGTTTGGTTGAAAATGATTTGATTCGTGATTGATCTTTTTATAAAGAGGTAGTTTTTTCTCCAAAGGTTTGAGACATAAGGTTTCAAAAATTTTAGGTTAAAAATGAACGTAAAATTAAAATAAGAAAAATATCTTATTATATTGTTAGGATTTTGTCATGAGGTGTGAAAGGTATAAGTGAAGGTAAAATAGATATTAATAAAAAAGGTAGGGGCAAAGAGAAAAGTGAAAAATTCTATCCAGCCTTTTAATATAGTAAAGATAATCTTCTCTTGGATTTTAAAGTATTTTGAGGTATTCATCTCCCACACTTTAAAACGTTTTTATTTTTATATTTGAAATTTGTAAAAAAAAAATTCTCAACTTTGAAATGATTCAAAAAAATATATTTTATAATAAAATATATTATAAAAATTGACATAATAAAAAATATGACAAACTTAAGTGTGACACATAAAATTATTTACAACAACGAAGAATACTACGATCATCATTACTTTTTCCCTAAAAAAAGATATCATTACTATTTATTTCATCTAAAAATATCATAAAATACAAATTACACACATCAACTACTACAATAATTTACATAAACAATGTTATAAATGATGTCACGTATGTTTTTTCAATTTTTACATCACATCTATTTTTCTTTTTATCTAAATAAAAAGAGAACTCTACTAGGCTTTTTTTTTTTCTTTTTTTTTTTGGACAAAAGTTATAGTGAAAAATGAAATATTGAAAGTCTAGGGCATAATTAAAAATTAAATTAAAACTATTTAAAATATAAATTATTATATTTTTTACAAAATAATATTTGCTTCAGGTTAATTACATCATCGCGCGTAAAAGCAGACGGCTGCGATATGTGCCGGTATTCATAATCACATTCTAAAATCCGAATTTTGCATTTTATCTTTTTGTTGATTTGAAAATGTTCTCAAAAACCCAAAAAGCGACGGATAAGATCAGGCTATTGTTGCAAAACACGGTCGATTGCTCAGTGTTTCTTCGGTTCTTGAGCATGAGCCACAAGAAGAGCTCCAAAATTCAGGCTATCTACGACCTTTGTAAGAAGACCTTAACTCCCGCCAACTCTCCACTTTCTTCTCAAACTATCCAGAATCTATGTTCCCTTATGGGTAATTTCTCTGCCTTTCTTTGAAATTTATACTGCATTATATTCTATCTTTGATCTTCAAACAACCCTTTTGTTTCTTCTCGTGATTCTTGCTTAATTTCTCATCTGGGGTTCAAAATTCAAGTAATTCATTCTGGGTTTGCTTATTTTTGGTGGTTAAATTGAGATTTGAATCATTTAACAGTTAACTGAATTGCTCTGTCATTTGGGAATTTCTGAAACCCATGTGCTTTAATTGCTTCTGGCTTGGATATATTGTTTAATTTGGCTGTGAGGTTGTTATATTATCTTTAATTATTTCGATATAAATTTACAAGCCGTGAAGTGTACATAGACATCTCTTGTTTTCCACATGAGCAATGGCATTTAGTGGCATTAATTTGGGATTTATAGACATAACTTTCTTCATACAAGTTACTTTACTCATTCCCTTAACTTTGATTTGTGGAATAGAAATTGCATGTTTCTCATCAAAGTTCAAATGGTCTTGAATTTCCAGTCATGAGCAATTTCAGTTGTTCTTCAATCTTCAGTTAAAAGGCCAATAATAGTTTAGAATTTGGATAAGGTATGTGTAAAGTATATCTGCAATGATAGGTATTTAATTTTTTGGAGTGAAAATATGGTCACGTATTGATGTTGCCTCTAGTTACTATATCTGCAATTCCTGGTACAATTGCAAACAATGATTATTGGAGATTTCAATCAATGTACGAGAGTATATGCTTCTATTTGCTTATCCCCGACTCCGAGGAATGATTTATTACACGACAATCGATTATTATGATGTTCTTTTGTGTGTTTTCTTTTGCTGTTCTAAAGAATATTATTCCAGAAACTAAAGTCTTCTTCAAGCAGGACATACTACATTATGTGCTGCATTAGACTCCACTCTTTTGACACATCCCAGTTGTATGCCTATGCTCTATTCACAGACACAGTTGGCCCGGGCGATGTTGGGCTTAAAGAAGAGAATGTTGATGACGACCGAGGGCATGGGCTTTTTGGACTGAGCCAATTGAATAGGATAGCTCGATGGGCTCAACCAATAACATATGTTGACATATTTGAATGTGAAAGTTTTACGGTCAGTCCCATGCATCCCTTTTCTCAAACGGTTGCATTCATTCATTGTTCAGTAATAAGAAATTTGGATTCAGAGAATTTTTTATTTTAATTTCTAGGGAAAAATTTTGGAGCGCAGGATTTTGGTTATACAATATTCATTGTTGAGTTTTATTTAGGGAGAAAAACCTGAGGCATGGGTAATATTCTGTTCTTAGTTCTTACACCTGAGAAATGATTACATTTTGAATTTTAACACTCTATGAGCTAGTTGTCCATCTGCTTATTTGGAGAAGTTAGTGTCAAAATTACCAGCAACTGTATCTTTGATTGACTCTAGGCATGGGTTTCTGTTAGTTGTTTTTGAAGCCCTTGCTGTGATAAGAATGCTTATGAATGTACTGAAATGTCACGATGCAGATATGTATCTTCTGCTTTCCAACTTCTTCCGTCATCCCGCTTCATGACCATCCTGGGATGACTGTGTTCAGCAAAGTTCTCTATGGTTCTCTTCATGTAAAAGCCTATGACTGGGTTGAACCTCCCTTCATTCAGGAAAGCAAGGGCTCTACTTATTTTCCAGGTTTGATTTCCATTTCCAACTTGTTTTCAGGATCGTCATAAACAATCAATGAATAGTAATGTATCATTTTAATTTTGGCTTGATGGTTGTCTACAATTCTTACTTCCATAGTTTCTAGATTACATGTACTGGTCTTGGTTTTCGCTTTCAGAATAAAATGAACTTTTGCTAGATTGGAATATCACTGCATAACATTATGAACACTCTTGAGCATCTATAATTTTCAACTGTGACCATGAGTCCAATATCAGAAAAAACAATGGTAGATTATTGTGCAGTTGACTGAATCTATGCTTAGACGATCGTTTGAAATATTCAAGATACCATTGATATACCTTGGCCTTTGGGCATTTTCTTCTAACTGCAACTCACTATTCCCCATTCTTTGTTTTTGGCTGAAACGACTGCCGCAACAATTTTTCACTCTGTCACAGATGAGCAGGTTATGCATGCTGGCTTGCATTTCCCTTGCTTGGTGGTATTAAACAAAAATGGGATACCAGTTTTTAGCTCATATTTTCCTTTTTCTTTAGAAAAACACACACACATATATAAATGACTGATGTTGTTGGCAACGTGATATTCCATATTCTACTCAAACTCGATATCAAGAGTTTCATGTACATTGTTAGGCACCGAGAGAATGCATCCTTTTGCTACATTTTGAATTCCAATTATTGGATTACTTGTGATGAACGCACCCAAACCCAAAAACAAAAAAACTAAAAGAGATCTTTTTTTCCAGCAAGGTTGGCTAAGTTAGCAGTTGATAAAGTTCTAACCGCATCAAGTGCAACATCAGTTTTGTACCCAAAAACTGGAGGTAATCTGCATTGTTTCACTGCAGTTTCACCTTGTGCCGTGCTTGATGTTCTTTCGCCTCCTTATAACGAAGATAAAGGAAGAAGATGTACATACTACCATGATTATCCATACTCAACTATTTGTAAGTAAACTTTTCTTCTTTATGCTTTTTATTTAAATCAACAAATCTCACTCACAGTGGCTTGCAAAAATCAGCTATAGAATCCAAACCCAATCTTAACGATGAAGAAGTAGAAGATTATGCTTGGCTTGCAAAAATCGAGACCCCTGATGATCTATATATGCGACCTGGGATGTATGCTGGTCCCGGAATTGAAATTTAGGCATCGACTGATCTGTGGAATTATTGAGCTTCTTCCAAGGTCTACCAGGAAAGCTGCTTCTACCCATCGTTTTACTAGATTTACTCTTTTAAAGGAATTTGTTTCTTACAGTGTCTTTTATGCTGATTATACTCCTATATACTCTTAGGCACAGTATTGATGTAATGTAGAAGCTTCACTCAGTTGTATGTTTTACCTTGGAAACTGATAAATATAGGTGCAAGCAGTTATTCATCGTGTGAAAATGATTCCTGCTTTTACATTTTCTTTTGGAAGTAGATACCTACTTTTAGTTGATTACTGTCAGTTGTTCCGATTTGAACTGTCTTGAGTGAATGGTTAAGTTTTAGCAGTATTTTTTATCTGCTCAATGTTTGATGACATACTTTAGATGAACTAATCAAACTTCTGATATTTGGGCCGTATGGAATAAGCTTTGAAACTAAGAGAACCCCAGGTAGTTTGGGAAACAAAGCACTGTATTATTTTGAAACGAATAGTTCAAAACAAAAAATTTAAATACTCTCATGGTAACACTCAAAATCAACTTTGTACTATGTCAGATTCCAACACCTTGGACCGAAAAGTTCAGCATATTATTTCTGCAGAAATCCTCCACATTTTCTTCTATCAAGCCACTCTTCCGCCTAAAATTGATACATTAACAGTCCCCTTGAACTTTTTATCTCCTAAGGTGATCTGAAAGATGCACCGGCATATCGAATACTGCCAATTTCTTCTTCAATGCGAAGAAGCTGCATCCAAGAAAAGGAATATATATAGATATATTGAGTAAAACTAGAGCCGTTGTAGCAATACAAAGACAATAATTTTGGAAGTTCTGATTTGATCAAATCTTACCTGATTATATTTGGCTAACCGTTCACTTCGGCATGGAGCTCCAGTCTTGATCTGTAGAATAGTAACACAGTATTCAGTTGTGAATGTTATATCAACAACATACATGCGTAGTAGACTTATAGACAAGAGCTGAAGATGAATGAAACCTGTCCACTAGCTAAGCCAACAGAAAGATCAGCAATAAAGTTATCTTCAGTTTCACCACTTCGGTGGCTGACCATCACTCCCCAGCCAGCAGCCTTGGAATCAAGAGCAGCTTGAATTGATTCAGTCACTGATCCAATCTGGTTAACCTGCAGGAGAAATTTCTAGCATATGAGCAAATTGCAGCATCAAAACCAAATGTTTCTAACTGTTATATGGACACAGATGAACCTAAATCAATGGAGAACCAAAGATTCAGGAAACAAGTGAAGTTTTTAAGGACGAATCTAAATCCTGCAATTAGTTTGAAACATAGAGAGAAAGGAAAGAACGAAGTAAGAGGCTGCTTACCTTCAGAAGTAAAGCATTACAAGCTTTTTTCTGAATGCCTTTGGCAATTCTCTTTGGATTTGTTACCAGCAAGTCATCTCCCACAAGTTGGATATCAACAGAAGACTGTAGAGAAGCCCAGGAGCTCCAATCATCTTGATCAAAGGGGTCCTCGATGGAAACAATGGGAAAATCTTTGACAAACTGTTTATAGAGTTCGCCAAGGCCATGAGCTGAGTGAACATGAGCTCCATCATTTGGCTGTTTCTTGAAGTTCAAATCATATTTTCCCTCTTTAGTGAAAAACTCTGAAGCTGCAACATCCATTCCTATTTTGATCTGTTTCAAAGTAATTTTTTCTTTTTGTCTTAGTTGGACATGTAAGAAAACTGCTACACCATTCCAAAACAAAAAGGGAAATTAGAATCCTGTACCTTTCCTGTATAGCCAGCCTTTTCAATGGCATCAATAAGCAACACCAGTCCTTCTTTGTTATCTTGAACATTTGGAGCGAATCCACCCTCATCTCCAACATTGCAGGCATCTTGTCCATATTTTGCTTTAATAATTCCCTTTAGTGTGTGATAAACTGTTCATAAGAAAATACTCATAAATGACTGGTTTAGTAATGACAAGTAACTGTAGGTGCCTGATAATGGTTTAGTAAAGACATATATAAATCATGTATATATGTCAGAAACAAGCATGTTTATGAGGTGCAAAATGAATCATAAACTAACACCATAGCAATGGAAAGAAAATTTCAGCACTTGAGAGGCAGCTGCTGACCTTCACTTCCCATGCGAAGTGCCTCTGCGAAAGATATAGCACCTACAGGTAAGATCATAAATTCTTGCATTGCTAGATTATTTCCAGCATGGCTACCCCCATTTATAACATTAAAAGCAGGAACTGGCATAACAAGTTCCTTAGTGCCTGATAATTCTTGGATGTGCCTATACAATGGTAGTCCCTTAGCGCCAGCACCAGCTCTGCAGACGCTCAAAGAAACTCCTAGTATAGCATTTGCCCCAAGTTTCGACTTGTTTGGAGTTCCATCAATTTCCAGCATGATTGCATCAACTTCTTCTTGATTCCTACAGAAGTTAACAAACATGGGTTAGGAAGCAGAAGTATTGAATAGTGAAACAACTCCCACAAGTCACCATTTTGTTTTTTCTGATTATTATCTTTCTTCTTTGATCAATAACTGGAAACTTTTCTTGTAACACACATCCTAAGGTGTCTGGGAGGTTAACTACTTATTTCATTCATTAATCAATGAATTTTGATTCTCTTCTCAAACAAATTTTACAAAGACATGCCGATGACATACCCTTTCTTAAGTGGGACTTCTTTCTACGCGGGCTTGTTATATTGAATGCTTTTATCATCCCTTCTCAGTGAACGCATATATATAAAGAAAATACACACACAAAGACAAACCAATGAAAAAGCTTGGATTTTACATCTTCAGTAATAATTTGAATAAAAAGATCCTACCAACTTTCCCAGTCAGATATTAGTAAGTTCAACAGAAGACCATATAGTTTGTTTGAGAATCCAAAAGTACGAAAATTTCCACCATCTTCTCCGTTCCATTCACGTCCTTGTCTCGCAACAATGAGGGTGAAAACTCAGTGTGAACTAAGCCACCTTTTACACAAGCCTCACAGTCAGGATGAAAAGGTCAAGGCAAGTAATTGAAGGGTCTGTTTGAAATGATTTTCCGGATATTTGAAAAAGTAAATTTAAGTGGAAAAGAAGTGTATCTAAGCAGGCCCCAATTTTCGAAAACAAGTCTCCTTCTGCAACTTATAGTCTAGACTCATGGGCATATATTATAGAAGGTCTACTTAATCGTAAAATAAGATTTGCAGCCAACTATCAAACGAATTAAAAGAACAAAAAGCTCGTTTGACCAGAAAAGTAGTTCTAGTTTTGGAAACACAAAACAATAAAACACTCAGAGAGGACAATCATGTCCATATTATATCATAAAGTAGAAGAAACAATTTAATCACATGGACGCAATGTCAATTAGCACGATAACGTTGAAATTGATATCTATTAAAGCAAATTAAAAGAAAGAATTGAATCGACCTGACATCGACGCCAACAAGCTTAGGAGCCAAGATATCATTGATGTTCTTAACAGCAGTAAGCACACCTTTACCTCCATAAACGGTTTTATCTCCATCTCTAAGCTCCAACGCCTCATAGATCCCAGTGGAGGCCCCGCTGGGGACAGCGGATCGGTAGAGATCGTCAGTAATCAAATCAACCTCGACCGTGGGATTGCCTCTACTGTCGATGATCTGCCGGGCCTTGACAGACTTCAACTTGAATTCCTTCGATGCCTTAGTCGAAACAGAAGGCGCCACAGCGACAGAACAGCGAATAGCATGGGAACGAAGGGGTTTGGAGGAGGAAGAAGAAGAGGGTATTGAGGAAATGAAAGATTGAGGTGAGGAAGGAAGAAGGGATTTCTCGAGGAGATTCATGGTGGGTGGGGAAGGAAGAGAAGCCATGGAAGTCTTGATGCAGAGAAATGGAAATGGGGAGTGNAAAAGGGCGTTCAAAGCAGAGTAGCAGCCAGCAGGAAGAGCAGCGTGGTTGTTGGGAATTGGCGACGAGAATACTGAAAGCGACGCTCACTGGACAATGGACATTTGGACACTCCGGTTAGGTGGGGCTAATTTAATTGAAATTTTTGTAGGCATGACCTAAATTTGATTTTTTTTGATTTTACTAATATCAAATCACTGGAATTTTGAAAATAATGAAAAATAGTTTTTTTTTTTTTTTTTTTTTTTTCTTTCTTTCTTTCTTTCTATGTTACATAGTAATGATTAGAGATGTTTATGGGTAGGATGGACGACGAGGAAGGCTTCCCCACCCCTATGTCATTCTCCGTCCCCATGCAATCCTTCACAAGAATTGGGGTGGGGAATTTTTCGGGATCAGATTCCTTATTGGAAAAAAATTTTCTTTTGATATTCTTTCTAATTTATTCATTTTCAACTACTTTTAAATCTATTCTCAATTTTAATCAAATTTTATATATTAAATGAATTATTTCTTTTTTATCCAAAAGAAACACTATGAAATTTCTTACTAAAAACAATAGTATTTTATGTGAAAATATAATTAAAATATTTAATTTCATAATTTCTAAAATTAAAACTTTATTATTACAAGCATAGTTTTATAACGATTTTCTTTAAAAAATCAAAGCTTTGTGTGTATACACATGTGTGTATAATAAGTAATTAATTAATTGATTGATTAAGCTGATCATAGTGGAGATGGGATTGGGGGCAAGAACTATGTTTTGTTTAGCCATCAGGGAGAAAAGTTTCCCCGCGCCCTCCTCTCATTCCTCGTCTAATTGGAGATTACCGTTCAGGACTTGTCGGTTAAATGGACATCTTTAATAGTGACCAATGTTAAATTGTTGATTCGCAGTCGTAGGTATCATCCATCGAGAATTGATGAGACCTCAAGAGTGATTTCACATTTGAGAAAAGTCATAAGGTTACGGAATTTTAATAATGAGTGAGAATTTGTATTTTTATAGAAGTTTTGATGTACCTTAAAATCGCGTTTGGGGTCTCAACAATTTGTAATGGGTGTGATGCCAGAATCGTAAATGGGCTCTAAGGGATTTAAGGTTGATTAGTGCTTTTTGATGTAATAAAAAATTTAGTTTTTATTGTATTCCAGAATCTGGGCCATTTGATATTAGTACAATCAAATTTGGGTCCTCTATATATATAAAAAAGGAAAACTTACAAAATAACTACTCTAATAATTATATTAAAAAAAATCTTTTGTAATCAAATTTTAATTTTGAGCATAGCTTAATTAAAAAAAATTGTAACAATTTTGGTCTACATACTCTTAATTTTTTAACGATTTATTTATTATTATTATTTTTATTTACAAAATTGATAGTAGAGGAATCGAGTCTCTAATCTCAAAGTTGATAATTACAAGTTTTATATTAGTTGAACTCCACTCATATTTGCCAATTTAGTTTCTTTAAATTAAACTACGGGAACCACTTTCTTTTTTTAATGTCCTATGAGTCTAGGACTAATATTGAACAATTGAAATTACAAGGATTAAAATGAAACAAATTTTATAGTACACAGATCAAGTTGACTTTTTAACTTAATTTTTTTTGACAATAGATTATTAGTAGTTATAAATTATACAAACTAAATTGTTACACATTAAAGTTCTATGGCTAAGTTTTTACTTTCATGTAAATTTAGACACTGTTAAAGTATATATAATAATATTTAATATTAAAATAATAGGTTTAGCTTTTGGATATTATTTAGTTAGGTTATTTTATATGTAAAAGCCCATTAGACCCATAGTACTTTGTATTTAGGTTTCCTTTCCTCACGTTTATAATGTTGAGAAATCCTATTTTAATTCTCTAATGTTTCTTCGGTTCTCTCTATCTCTCTTTTATCTCTTTCTAAAATCCTCATAGACACCACAAACATTTTTAGCCATTACTAAATATAAGACTTCTAAAAAGGCTTATTCAATTTTAATTTTGCATTTGATAAATATCTAACATTAAAAAATATTTATTAAATTTCTTTATGTTTGATTTGATGTCTAACATATTCTTGACTAAATTTAAGATGGAAAAAAAATTACGAATCTATTAGACTCGAAATTAAATCATATTCTTTCACTTTTTTAATACATTCTCGAAAAATATCTAGTAGGTTATGATTTTATTAAATACAAAATCGAGAATTGGATGACATATTACATACATTTTTAAGTTTTAATTATCAAGATAAATATGCTAAAGTGAACTCAGTTTAGTGATATTGACATCTGCTTCGTCTCTAGAGGTTGGAAACTCAACTCTCCACCTATATTTATTATATTAAAAAATTATTAAAGCAAGTATGCTTGGACGGCACGCATTGCTGCAAGGAAAAAAAAACTTTTTAAACTTTATTTTAATTGATTTTATTTTTTATTTCTTTTACTTAGTATGATTAAGCTGGTAGGTGGTATCCTTCAAACCCATATTTGAAATTAGTTAGTCGCGAGTTAGGTAGGTGGGGCCGTGGGTCCTTCAAACCCATGTTTTTTAGTCACCTTTATGTATATTATTACTATCCTAAAAAATTTCATTAATGTGTCAATCACAATGAACCAAAAATTTCATTAATGTGTCAATCACAATGAACCTCAATCGTAAAAGAAATTGAATTTCTTTGAACCCATTTATATAGGCAGTATGTAATCATAATATGATTTTCATTGAAGTCATCTATATTAACACTACTAATAGAATGAATGTTGCTCTATGATTACTATAATGCTCTCGAGATATAATACAAAAATTATCAAACTTTCGAACATTCATGACTTAAGGCTTTTGAACGTTTGACCGTTTTAGACATTCAAGCATCTTCTACACAAATAATAATAATAGTCTATAGCAAGTTTTTTTTTTCCTCTTTAATAGTCTATGGCAAAGACAGTGTCGAGAGGTTTATTACAACGATTTTAAATATCGCTGGAGTCATACCAAAAATACCGTTTCAATATGTCTTTATGATATTCACACAATTTTTGTCAACATGAACGTAGCTCAACTAGCATAGTGCTTGTACTATCGACTTCGAAGTCAGAAGTTCGATTTCCCTACCCCACACTTTAATTACAATATCCAACCGTGCGGCACCATGATATGAGGTTAAGGTCATCACAATGTAATGTCACATCACTCTTTGTCATCTTATTGACTTCAATAGTCAATCTTATTATAATAGTTTTCCTCTCATAATGCGACAATTAGAATAAACCGCTGCTTAATTTTCAATGGTTAAAAAAAATCGTGAGCAACATTTAAGAATCACTGCAACCTATGAAGCACGATTCGTCAATTTCTAAAAAATTAAGATACAGATACATCTAAAGATACGTCATTTTAATGTATATATTTCTAAAATATGATACATTGAAGATACATTTTTTTTCCTTAAAAAAATCTAGGATATAGATAAATTTAGCATACATAGAATGCAAACACTAAACTACAATATAAAAAAGCAACATCTAAGATGTTGAAGTACAATAGTTAATAAAATGCAATAGAAAAGTGACTCATTTTACAAAGAAGAAGAAGAAGATTAGAGGGAGAAGTATGAAGATAAACGAAGAACTTCTTCATTGAATTGTTGAAGATATCCAAATGATTTTTATTTTGGTGGACTTTGTGGGAGACTCAAATGTGAAGATGAAGATTAGATAGGTCCTTATTCATTATAATGCTCTCCGGCTTGGATCTGTATCTGTCCCCATTCTAAGGTTTGGCTTTTAATTATTTTTTTTCCTTTTAGTTTTGAATTCGAGTAGTGAGCTTTTTAAATAAGTTGTCTAGTTTTAAATCGGGAAAGATTAGATAAGTTGCTTGTCTTTTTCCTTTAAAAAAAGCATGCGTAGAAATAGATACGCCAAATCACGTGTCAGATACGTATTAGGAAGTATCTGGAAGTATCAATATCCGATACGTGTCTGATACGAATTCTTTACCTCACATGAAGTATCTATGCTTCATAGGCTACAAGTCTAGTTCTTTAGCAACATTTTGTTTTACTTACATAGCAGCAATTTGAAGACCTCTGCTAATTTGCAATGATTATGTAAGTGTTCTGATATTTGTAAAACGCAGCAAATGTTTTAACTATTGCAACAATTTTGTTGATCAATATGGAACACTTTTTTCATTTATGTCAACAATTTTCGTAGTCCATTTTGCAACAATTTTAGATTGCAACTTCAATTATATAGAATTTAAATTATTTAACGTTTTGTTCCATTTACGTTAATTATGTTCATTTATAAAATTATTGAAATTTTTCTTTAGATTTTCTTATTTTATGTTTTAGTAATGTGAACTCAAAATTGTTTATCATGGTGTTTAAAATTCATTCATTCTCATAATGATAATCTGCATATCATTTATTTCAATGATGATAATCAATAGTACATAAACAGAAAATTAAGAAAGCTATAAACTAAAACACAAAATTTAAATCACTAACAAAATTTAATACTAAATCTGTACAAAATAAGTACAACATCCTTTTATATAGATATATATAGGAAACAAACATGTATGTTCCATAAAAGGATCAAAATAAGACAACCTAAGGGCAAGGGGTTAGAAGAACTAATGTAACATAGCTTTCCAATTATTAAAAATCATGGAGAGACTATAATTACAAAAGAATTTAGTGTAATTAGTACACCACCAAGAGGTTCTATGTTGCACAACCATCCAAAAAAAAATCAAAATGAGCAAACTTATCTTCAAAGATCATGCTATTTCTTTCCTTCCAAACACACCAAAATAGCGAACGAGTAGCATATATTCCAATGATTTTACCTCTACCACTGAACGCAAAGCAATCCAACCCATCCACCATCCAATCGTCTATTCGGTTAAGATGGTAGTAAACAGAAGAGCCCATCCCTTAGTGGAAAGGTAACAATGAAGGATTGTTCAGGGACTCCTCAGACTACAAATTGAAGGGCAAAGGGAAAATTTTTTAAGCTTCCTTTGAAGTTTCTCTGAGTTAACATTTTTGGGGATTTTGAGCCTCCAAACAAGAGACACTAAAGGAAGGGCAAGGGTTCTCTTAGTGAGAATAAACAAAAAGGGTAGCTTTAGTGGTAAATTTCTCCGAGGCATCTAACTTCCATTTGAGACGATCATAAGAATTATGAGGTGTCCAAGAGTTTAAGTTTTCCAGAATTGCCATCAAATCACCCAACTCTCTATCAAAACCTAGTTTTCTGAGACCCAAGTTTCAGGATTGGCTAGAGGCACACCAACAATCCACAATCATAACATCCTTTTTTAGAGATAAAGTATAAACATCAGGAAACTTTAGAGTAAGAGGTTGATAGTAGCACCACCTGTTTTCCCAAAATCTAACCAATCTCCGTCACCTACGATAAACTCCATGAAGTTAAAGAAGTGGTCTTTCAACTTTAAAATGTTAGCCCAGAGTCTATAATTCCTCCTCTTCTTAGGCATTTTAGAAGTCCAGTTGAGAGCATCAACCCCATATATGATCCTTGTTGGGATTGGTGTCCTAATTCTCCCGGAGTCTCGTTGTTTTGTAAAGATACACATTGTTCAATGAATAAAATAAGTGTTATTTAATTCTGGCATTTACTCATATCCAATAAACAAAGCTTCTTGGTTATTTTATGTGAACTTAAGCATGTATATGTGATATACAAGTGGATCATGCCTTAAGTGATAATCTAAATCGGTATGTAGTATAAAGATTAAGGTGGGATACCTGATCCTGATGACACTACGGATACGACCCACTTTGTAGAGGTTTGCAAGTGTTGTAAATTGCTACAGATGGTAGATTCTAACCATTCATGTGGAGACGTGGAGCGGGGGTGTCCTATACAAAGAGTTTGTATAAGACCTGGACCACGAGATGACTAACCATAGTAATGATTCGCATAAAGATACGAAAAATAGAAGAACAACTATAAGGAGCAAGGGGTTAGAAGAACTAAATGTAACATAGCTTTCCAATTATTAAAAATACATAGGAGAGACTATAAATACAAAAGAATTTAGTGTATATAGTACACCACCAAGAGGTTCTATGTTGCACACAACCATCCAAAAAAAAATCAAAATGAGCAAACTTATCTTCAAAGATCATGCTATTTCTTCCTTCCAAACACACACCAAAAATGCGAACGAGTAGCATATATTCCAATGATTTTACCTCTACCACTGAACGCAAAGCAATCCAACCCATCCACCATCCAATCGTCTATTCGGTTAAGATGGTAGTAAGAAGAGCCCATCCCTTAGTGGAAAGGTAACAATGAAGGATTGTTCAGGGACTCCTCAGACTACAAAATTGAAGAGGCAAAGGGAAAATTTTTAAGCTTCCTTGAGTTTCTCTGAGTTAATCATTTTTGGGGATTTTGAGCCTCCAAACAAGAACACTAAAGGAAGGGCAAGGGTTCTTCTAAGTGAGAATAAACAAAAGGGTAGCTTTAGTGGTAAATTTCTCCGAGGCATCTAACTTCCATTTGAGACGATCATAAAGAATTATGAGGTGTCCAAGAGTTTAAGTTTTCCAGAATTGCCATCAAATCACCAACTCTCTATCAAAACCTAGTTTTCTGAGACCCAAGTTTCAGGATTGGCTAGAGGCACACCAACAATCCACAATCATAACATCCTTTTTATAGAGATAAAGTATAAACATCAGAGAATTTAGAGTAAGAGGTTGATAAGCACCACCTGTTTTCCCAAAATCTAACCAATCTCCGTCACCTACGATAAACTCCATGAAGTTAAAGAATGGTCTTTCAACTTTAAAATGTTAGCCCAGAGTCTATAATCCTTCCTCTTCTTAGGACTTTATTGAAGTCCAGTTGAGAGCATCAACCCCATATATGATCCTGTTGGAATTGGGTGTCTAATAATTCTCCCGAGATTCTCGTTGTTTTGTAAAGATACACATTGTTCAATGAATAAAATAAGTGTTATATATTTGGCATTTACTCATATCCAATAAACAAACTTCTTGGTTATTTATGTGAACTATAGCTGATATAATGTAATATCAAAGTGGATTCATGCCTTAAGTAATAAATCAATATATACGGAGTAATGTAAGTTATAAAGATTACAGGAGTGAGGTATAGCACCTGATCTCTGATGACACTACGGATACGACCCACTTTGTAGAGGGTTTGCAAGTGTGTAAATTGGAGACTACAGATGAGTAGATTTCTAACATTCATGGTGGAGACGTGGAGCCTGGGGGTGTCCTATACAAGAGATTATGTATAGACCTGGCCACAATGAATAGACTTTAGATATATAACGGTAGCTGATATAGAGACTTGCATCTCCCTAAACAATCAATAGGTGACACGACCTCAATCCTGAGTGTTTTGTGAACTCCTGCCTTTGAGGGCGTCCTTTGATTAGTATGGGTGAGAGTGACCAGATTGCCAACTCAACATGCCTATCTTTTTGGGGACTTGTCTGATCTGGGAGTTTGGAACTCAATCCATAAATGGAATTCACTCCTTTCCCAAAGCAGGGATAAGTAGAAGATTGCTCCTTAAGGGCTGATTCTGGGGCTTGAACATAGTGGCCACAACTTCTCTTTGGAAGAAAGACTCAGTCATAGTAGGACTATGATTTATGTTCATTAGAGGAATCAATGGTACTTAGAGATAGATTGTAACTACAGGGGCATAACGGTTATTGGCCTAGCTGTACTTATGAGCGATTTGTGAAGGGATGTCGCACTACTGATTGGTTATGATGGACACATAATATATCTGTAGTGAGGAGAATTCAGTGTCGGTCTTTAGTGGGTGCTGGCAGTTAACGGATGTGTGGATTCCGTTACTAAAGATTTTAGTCAGTTATCACGTACCGTTGGAGCTTCGGATCTAAAGGTCTATGAGTTAGGTCCCCCTTAGTATCTTGGATTCTGTGAGGATCAGTTCTTGATGTTGATTTGAATGTTCTAAATTGACAAGAAGTATTTTGATTATATGTGATATAATCGATATGATGTATGGGATACATTTAATGGAGGAATTGATATAAATGAGATTACATTAAGTACCAATGGAATAGAAAAAGACATATTGTTATATATGTTTCATGAAAAATTAAAATTAATTATAGGTTATTAAATATAGTATGATAAGTATGGTTATCATTTATTTTATAATAATATTAATTATTAGATATATTATACTTTTTTCTCTTTATAATAAACCAAGTAGTAGGGTGGTTAATTAGATCATGGTAACTGTGAGTATAAAGGAAAGTGGTTTTGCCTATATTAAAAAAAAAAGAAGAAGTTTTACACAATTTTGAAAAGAAATTTTGAGTTTTCTATTTGGTGAAAGAAACTCATGGAAGTCGTCAAGTAAATACAGATTTAACTAAAATAAGACGGCTAGGCGAGCTAACGATCGTTGCAGGTGCGAGTTAAACGATCGTGCAGTGTTTTATTAAACGATTGCATAGCTTTGCTAGACGATTGACTTGGCCACCAAGGTAATAAGATCGTGTAGAGTCTGTACGTGACAAACCAAGCTAAACGATAGAGCTAAAAGACTGCATAGCTTTGGCTAGACGATCACATAGTTTTATCTAAACGATTGGACATCGACCTATACGATAATCTCAGACTTCTCCACTTGCCCAGTCGTGTACGCAATCATTGTTTTCCTCTGTTCGTCTGCCTCACACCAAGTCTGACAGAGCCCACCCTCTGGATTCTCACACCGAGAATACCAGGTA
>NC_052350.1:768794-787542 GCF_009727055.1 Benincasa hispida | reverse complement strand
CAAGGTCGCCTTGTTGGTGGTGTCAGACTCAACTCGACACCGTCGAGGTTTTTCAGAGGTCGTTCATGGTGCTATGGAGGCCATTCACTGTTGCGAAAGAGATCGTGACCGAGGAGTTCGTTGAGGACGAGCGCGAAGTGTTCGTGCGATGTTGCGGTCATGTAGATCGAGTGTTCGTGGTCGCTGTTGTTCGAGCGATCGCGCATCGGAGCGTGGAGACACTTATGCCTTTGTTAGTACAGTTTTTTCCTCTGTACATTTGATATTCATGCTGTAATTTCTCTGTATATTTGCATAACCATTTGTGTTGAAGTCGACTGTAAATGATTTGTTGATTCATGATTGTAATTTGGAATAGTCTTGCTTCCGCTGCTCACGAAAATCTCAAATTCTGATTTCCTTCAATTAGTATCAGAGCCAGGTTCTTTGATATTCCAAATTACAGATCTGAATTGAACCTTTTTTTACATTTGTGGTGGGTTTCTGCATTTGTAGTTAATCGTTTTATGCATTTGTGGATGAATTTGATGAATGTTTTGGGTTTAAATTGTCCTTTTGTTAAAACTTTCGTTATTACAAAGTGTTAATTGTAAGGGTCCCTGCGTTTTTGGGCGAAATTAACTTTGCAATCAAGTCTGTAATTTGAAAAGTTCGAGTTCGTCAAGTCGTTCGTGATGAAGCTTCGATGCATGGCGATGCTGTTCTCAACGAAGAAGAAGATCAAGCATTGATCGGATCGTGAAGCCTCAGGTAAACGATCGTAGGGATTTTACTAAGTGACCATTTAGATTTTTTTCTAGACGATCGTGTAGTATTTTCTAATCGATCATTTAGCTAATGCTAAGCGATGGGGTAAATCTTTACCATATCGCGTGACATTGGTTGCGCGATCGCGTAGGCGCTGGAGGTAGGCAATCGTAGTGGGAGCATGTGATGCTCGTTGTTTAGTAGAAGGCGCGCACTAGACAATTGTGTCGTTAGCAAGCTTCATCGTCGTTACTACCTATGCGATACGAAGAGGCTAGCTAAGCGATTGCTTAGGCGATGGTGCTTCACGGCATTGTAGTCACTTAGACGATCGCGGAAGGCGAGTGTTGTGCGGAGCGCACTAAGCGATCGTGTACTTTAGACTTCATCGCTTAGTTACGGTACACAATCGTATTGTGATATCTAAACGATCGTTTGGATTTTTCTAGACGATCGTATAGTGATTGCTAAACGATCGTTTAACTCTGGGAGTGCTGGTAAGCGATAGAGCAAAGAGTTTGTTTTATCGACGATCGCGGGGTGCTTAGTACACGATGGATGGTTGGAGAAGCGATGCTTTGTCGAGCGGTTCAAGATCCGGTTCGCCTGTTGGAACCGGAGACTCCTTGTCTTTGTAATAGTTAGCTTTTCTTTTTGTGTTTTAAGGCAATTTTACTCGGTTCATTAACTTTTATTGCTTATACATGTGATGTATGGTGCTTATATGCCAAAGTGTTTGTCATATAGTTAAAAACCCACCTTAGGTTGTGCAATCACTCATGCATCATGTATTATAAATGTTATAATCTTGCATGAAGAAATTACTTGAAAGCATGCACATGCATCATGAAATATAAGAGTGATATTTTGCATGCATTGAGCATTATCATGCATCATCCTTTTATTATAAGTGTTATAGTCTAAGGGTGAATGGAAGCATGTCTTGCTTGTTTCATTGCGTTTTTTGTATAAGTGTTATATAAAAAAGGTAGCAATGAATGGACAATGCATTGAGCATGACACTTAGGCCGTTTATAAACGTTATGAATGCCTTGCATATGTTAGCTTCACATTGTGGTGGTTGTTTCCGTTTATAAATGTTATAAAGAAAATTAGACCTAAAATCAATAATTCAGAGTTGCATGCGGACTTAGGGTGAACTCAAGTTTTTAAAAAGGTTTTAAAATTGGATTGAGATAAACCTAAGTTCAAGTGATTTTAAAGAGTTTAGTAACCTAGATTAATCTTTTAAATCGGTTTAATAGGATTAAATTGGTTGAAATAAAAGATTAAATTTGTTGTAAACGTATCTATAAGGGACTTTTTGTCTAAGGCGGGTTCTGGCAAGGCTAGGGTTCTTAAGTTGACGGAAATGTAACACCTCTACCTGGGAACCTACCTGGAAAGGTGAATTAAAAATATTTCCAACAAGCATGCGACGTTTTGGTCAAAGACTCCGTTAAAGAGTTTAAAGGATGATGATCGAAAGTTGTTCAACTATCCAAGGTAAAAGTTATTCTTGGGAAAACCTAAAAGTCACTTAGTTAAAATCTTTAGCCGTGTTTTTTCTAAGTAAACTAAACCCTAGGTTATAAAATACTCAGTGGGAGGAGGAGACATATAAGATATGTCTATGATTCCAATCACGTTTCTCCCTGTATGTTCACACCATGAGATTCATGCTTGGCCTCGAGATGCCCCAAGATGCATCCCCTTTCGGATGGTGTTTGCATGAGTCAATATCAAGGAGAGAGTATTTATAGTAAGTGGATGAAGGGTGTGTGCCAACACGTCCTATGGTCTCTGTCATTAGTTCACACCGTGAGATCATTTTGTACGCCCTCGTGTCACATTCGATGCGGCCCCCTTTGGATGAACTCCAGAAATGGATAGAGTCGCTTTAAGTTTTGCCCCAATCAGATTTTTTCCCTTCAGATTGGCCTTTTGGGATGGACCTTTAGGGCTTAAAATGGCGGGTCACACTTACGGGAGATTGTTAAGTAAGTTAATGATCTCTTGGCCAAATCAATGATGGCTAGTCGTTATAAGAAAAAGGGTTGTTTTGGTATTAATGACTGGTTGAGATCTTCTCAATTTAGAGGAGGGATAACTGACCTCCCTTTGGCGGCTTTTATCCTAAACCTTTGAAGCGTCATTGCGAAACTAGGTGTCACACGAGATTCATGTTAGTTTTGCTAAAACCTTATTGGATGTTGTTTTGTTTTACAATGGGTATTTGCTTAAAACCTAACGTAGGTCAAAGTGTTTTTCTTTTCAACAACTCGTTAATATTTTCGTTTAAAGCTTTTAAAAATGATCGATTTATTACAGTGGAAAGAATCGTGTGAAACAAATTTTGTGGCAAACGACCTCTATCCCACTACTCTCCAAAAGAGGAGACAAGATAGTAAATATGATTTATTGGTCTTGGAGACATGTCTGGTAAAGAATGACAATTCTGCGTGGATCCTTGATTCAGGTGCTACCAATCATGTCAGTTCCTCTTACCAAGGATTTAGTTCCTGGAAAACGTTGCCACAGGGAGAGATGAATCTCCGAGTCGGTAATGGTGAGGTTGTTTTAGCTGTTGCTGTAGGCAGGCTAAAGTTATTTGTTGACAAGAAACGTTATCTGTTACTGGATAATGTTTTTGTAGTTCCTCATATTAAGAGGAACTTAATCTCAGTTTCTTGTCTCATTGAACAAGGCTATACCGTCTCTTTTTCTGAGAATAAAATGTTTATTTTCAAGAACGGAATGGAGATTGGTTGTGGTTCAATGGAAAATAACTTATATGTACTAAGGTCGTTAGTCATAAAAGCCTTGTTTAACATGAAATGTTCAGTACGACAACAACAGCTAAAATACCAAAGGTTTCTCCAAAAGAAAACGCCCAGCTTTGGCATCTAAGGTTAGGTTACATCAACCTCAATAAGATTGAAAAGTTGGTGAAAAGTGGACTTCTAAATAGTTTACAAGAAAACTCCTTGCTGGTATGTGAATCATGCCTCGAAGGCAAGATGACCAAACGACCTTTTGCTGGAAAAGATTACAGAGTCAAGGAAGCCTTGGAGCTTGTACATTCAGACCTTTATGGTCTGATGAATGTTAGAGCTCGAGGTGGGTATGAATGTTTCATCTCATTCATAGATGATTATTCAAGGTTTGGGTATCTCTTCCTAATGCAATGTAAGTCTGAAGCTCTTGACAAGTTCAAGGAGTATAAGGCTAAAGTTGAAAACTTGTTAGGCAAGAAGATAAAAACACTACGATCTGATCGTGGTGGAGAGTATATGGACCTCCAATTTCAGAACTATATGATAGAACATGGGATTGCGTTCTAACTCTCGGCCCCAGGTACACCTTAGCAAAATGATGTATCAGAAAGGAGAAACAGGACCTTGTTGGATATGGTTCGGTCTATGATGAGTTATGCTCATCTTCCAGACTCGTTTTGGGGTTATGCAGTGTAGACTGCATGTTATATCCTGAACAACGTTCCCTTGAAAAGTGTTTCTGAAACACCTATTGAGTTATGGAGAGGCCGTAAAGGTAGTTTACGCCACTTCAGGATTTGGGGCTGTTCGACAAATGTGCTAGTGACTAACCCAAAGAAGTTGGAACCGCGATCGAAGGTTTGTCTCTTTGTGGGCTACCCTAAGGAAACGAGAGGAGGATAATTCTATGATCCAAGTGAGAACAAAGTGTTTGTTTCTACTAATGCTATCTTCTTGGAAGAAGATCACATGAGGGATCATAAGGCACGAAGTAATCTCGTTTTATGTGAGATCTCTAGTGAGACTGAGACTGCTGAGGGTTCAACAAGAGTTGTTGAACAGGCCGACAGATCAACAAGAGTTGTTGAGGTCAGGACGTCTAGTCAACCAGCTCAAGAGTTGAGACTGTCTCGCCGTAGTGGGAGGGTTATGAACCCATTGGATCGCTACATGGGTTTGACTGAAGCCTAAAACATCATTACGAATGATGGTGTCAAGGATCCATTGTCTTTTAAGAAAGCAATGGAGGATGTTAACAAAGATGAATGGGTTAAGGCCATGAACTAGGAAATGGAGTCTATGTGCTTCAACAACGTCTGGGAGCTTGTTGATCCACCTGATGGGGTAAGACCTATTGGGTGTAAGTGGATCTATAAGCGAAAGAGAGGTGTAGATGGAAAGATGCAAACGTTTAAGGCTAGACTCACGACAAAGGGTTATACCTAGGTTGAGGGATTTGACTATGAGGAAACTTTCTCACCTGTTGTCATGTTGAAGTCTATCAGAATTCTCCTGTCCATAGCCATATTTTATGATTATGAAATATGGCAAATGGATGTCAAGACTGCCTTTTTTAATGGTAATCTTGAGGAGATCATCTATATGACTCAACTAGAGGGGTTTGTAGTTCCATATCAAGAGCAAAGAGTTTGCAAGCTTAATAGGTCCATTTATGGGCTGAAACAAGCATCTCGATCTTGGAACATCAGATTTGCCACTATTGTCAAGTCGTTTGGCTTTGACCAGAACGTTGATGAGCCTTGTGTTTACAAGAAGATCATCAACAGCTCAATAGCTTTCCTGATACTGTATGTGGATGATATCTTATTCATTGGGAATGATGTAGGACATTTGACTGACATTAAGAGTTGGCTAGCTACCCAGTTCCAAATGAAAGATTTAGGTGAGGCATAATATATTCTCGGGATCCAGATCATTCAGGATCACAAGAACAAATGGTTAGCCCTGTCTCAGACATCGTACATTGATCAAATATTGATTAGGTACAAGATGTAGGATTCCAAGAGGGGTTTGTTACCTTTTAGGTATGGAATTGTTCTGTTTAAGGATCAATGTCCTAAGACACCTTAAGAAGTTGAGGAGATGAGACGGATTCCCTATGCTTCTACTGTAGGAAGCTTGATGTATGCAATATTGTGTTCTAGACCGGACATTTGCTATGTAATAGGGATTGTCAGTCGGTATCAGTCCAATCCAAGATTTGATCACTGGACGGAGGTCAAGACGATCCTCAAGTATCTTCGGAGAACGAGGGACTACATGCTTGTGTATGGAGATAAGGATTTGATCCTTACAGGATACACGGACTCTGACTTTCAGACCGATCGAGATTCTCGTAAATCGACATCAAGGTCAGTGTTTACTCTGAATGGAGGGGCTGTAGTTTGGCGAAACATCAAGAAAGAATGCATCGCAGACTCCACTATAGAAGCCAAATACGTAGCGGCTTGTGAAACAGCTAAAGAGGCTGTTTGGCTGAGGAAGTTCCTTACAGTTTTGGAAGTTGTTGCAAATATGGATTTGCCTATCACTCTTTATTGTGATAACAATGGGGTTGTGGCAAATTCGAAGGAGCCTTGGAGTCATCATCAAAGTAAGCACATAGAATGAAAATATCACTTGATCAGGGAGATTGTGCGTTGCAGTGATGTGATAGTTGAGTAGATCGCATCGGAGCACAACGTTGCTAATCCCTTTACAAAGGCCCTCACGGCTAAAGTGTTCGAGGGTCACTGGAGAGTCTAGGTCTCTGGGGTACATTGCGGGCAATTTTGTTAGAGGAAAGTGGGAAGTGATACTGAGGTATGCCTTAGTTATTATTGTATTACTATGTACATTTATATTTGTTATATACATTAGTTCTCGAGTATTAGGATAAGTGGAGATTTTTGGGATTGTATCTTGATTTCTCTGCGAGTCTCGTTATTTTGTAAAGATACACATTGTTCAATGAATAAAATAAGTGTTATTTAATTCTGGCATTTATCATATCTCAATAAAACAAGCTCTTTGGTTATCTATGTGAAACTTTAAGCATGTATATGTGATATACAAGTGGATCATGCCTTAAGTGATAACCTAAATCGGTTTGTAGTATAAGGATTAAGGTGGGATACTTGATCCTGGTGACACTACGGATATGACCCGCTTTGTAGAGGTTTGCAAGTGTTGTAAACTACTACAGATGGTAGATCCTAACCATTCATGTGGAGACGTGGAGCGGGGGTGTCCTATACCAAGAGTTTGATAAGACGTGGACCACGAGATGACTAGACTTTGTATATAACGCCGTTGATACTAGAGACTTGCATCTCACCTAAACGACCATAGGTGACACGACCTCAATCCTAAGTGTTTTGTGAACTCCTGCCTTTGAGGCCGGTTCTTTGATTAGTATGGGTGAGAGTGGCGAGATTGCTAACTCAACATGCCTACCTTTTTGGAGACTTGTCTGATCTGGGAGCTGGGAACTCAATCCACAAGATGGAATTCACTCCTTTCCCAAAGTAGGAATAAGTAGAGAGATTGCTCCTTTAAGGGCTGATTCCGGGACTTAAACATAGTGGTCACAACTTCTCTTTGGAAGAGAAGACTCAGTCATAGTAGGACTATGATTTATGTTCATTAGAGGGATCAGTGGTACTTAAGGAGACAGATGTAACTACATGGGCATAACGGTTATTGGCCCAGCTGTACTTACGAGCGATCTGTGAAGGGTTGTCGCATTGCTGATTGGTTAAGATGGACACATAATATATCTGTAGTGAGGAGAGTTCAACTGTCGGTCTTTAGTGGAGTGCCTGGCAGTTAACGGATGGTGGATTCCGTGACTAAAGAGTTTAGTCAGTTATTCACGTACCGTTGGAGCTTCGGATCTACAGCTCCATGAGGCCCCCTTGGTAGCTTGGATTCTGTTGAGGATCAGTTCTTGATGTTGATTTGAAATATTCAAATTGACAAGAGGTATTTTGATTATATGTGATATAATCGGTATGAAGTATGAGATACATCTAGTGAGGATTGATGTATATGAGATTTACATTAAGTACCATTGAATAGAAAAAGAACTATGGTTTATATGTTTCATGAGATGAAATATTAAAACTATAGATTATAAATATAGTATGTTAAGTTGGTTATCATTTATATTTATAATAAATAATTAATACTTTTTTCCTTTAAATAACCAAAGTAGTGGGTGGTTGTTAGATCATGGTAACCGTGAGTATAAAAGAAAATGGTTTCCTTATTTTTTTAAAAAAAGAAGTTTTACAAAAGTTTGAAAAGAAATTTTGAGTTTCTCTTTGGCGAAAAGAAACTCATGGAAGTCGTCAAGTAAATACAGATTTACTAAACGATGGCTGGGCGAGCTAAACAATCATGCAGGTGCGAGCTAAACGATCGTGTAGTGTTTATTAAACGATCGCATAGCTTTGCTTGACGATCGCTGGCCCAAGGTAAACGGTCGTGTAGAGTCTATACGCGACAGACCGAGCTAAACGATAGAGCTAAACGATCGCATAGTTTTATCTAAACGATTGGGCATCGACCTATACGATAGGTCTTCGACTTCTCCCATTTGCCCAGTCGTGTATGCGATCGTTGTTTCCTCCGTTCGTCTACCTCACACCAAGTCTGAACAGAGCCCACCCTCTAGATTCTCACACCGAGAATACCAAGGTCGCCTTGTTGGTGGTGTTATATTCAACTCGACACCATCGAGGTTTTCTCGAGGTCGTTCATGGTGCTGTGGAGGCCTTTCACTGTTGCAGAGGAGATCGTGACCGAGGAGTTCGTTGAGGACGAGCGAAAAGTGTTTGTGCTGTGTTCGTGCAGTGTTGCAGTCGTGTAGATCGAGTGTTCGTGGTCGCTGTTGTTCGAGCGGTCGCGCATTGGAGCGTGGAGACGCTTCTGCCTTTGTTAGTACTGTTTTTCCCTCTGTACATTTGATGTTCATGCTATAATTTCTCTATATATTTGCATAACTGTTTGTGTTGAAGTTGACTGTAATTGATTTGTTGATTCATGATTGTAATTTGGAATAGTCTTGCTTCCGCTGCTCACGGAAATCTCAAATTCCGATTTCCTTCAACCCTAATAACACTTCTCCAAAAAGTGTTTTTTTCATGGCAGAACCTTCGCAACCATTTCATAAGAAGGGCATTGTTCTTCTAACGAATGGAGCCCATTCCAAGACCACCAAAGTCGATGGGGGGAAGACACCACATTCTAGTTGACAAGATCTCCTAATCATCACCTTTGGCGATTTGGCGAGGAAATTACATGATGAAGAGGTCCGCCACGTCAATGCGTTGGCTGAAGAAGAAATGAAGAAGTTAGAAGAAGATAAACGCATTGTGGCTGCATTAGAAGAGTTTGAGAGAGAAATAAAGGAGGAAGAAGATGAGGAAAGGAAAAGAAAAGAGGAGAAAGAAGCGCAAAGGCAGAAGAAAATTAAGCCCAATAAAGAGTTAAAGAGATTGGAGAAAGAAGAATGAGAGAAGGAGCAACGGAAGAAAAAGAAGGATAAGGACAAAATAAAGAGACAAAGAGTCCGGTTTGCTGCGATTCAAGAAAAAGGAAAAGAGAAGGAGGGGGAGACTAAGTCATCTCCTGCAAAGGGGTCTTCCAAGTCTGGAAGGAAGGAAAATGACAACTTGTTCATGGAGATGGGGTTCTTCCCTATGCCAGCCCCCTTGCCAGACTTCATCACCAGCATTATAATCGAACATGGATGGATGACATTCTGCCAATGCCCATCCATTGTCATTCTCCTATTGTGCGTGCATTCCATCAAGGCTGCCTACACGAGGATAAACATGCGATGATCATAAATGATTGGGTGGTGTCGTTAGATACCTGCAACATCAACGAGCTATTCAAGATAAAAGACATTTCTGATGCATCGGACAATCAACTGATTGAAAAACCAGATGATGAGCATTTGGAGGATGCATTAAGGGTCTTGACACAACCAGTCATTAGTGGAAAGTGTGCATCATGGGCATTAGGATGTTGGCTTTAAACCATCTCCTATCGAAGGCGCGTTTATGGGTGTATTTGGTCAAGAAGCGGATCATTCCTACAACGCAGAACAAGACTATCTCAAGGGACCACATAATGGCTGCCTACTGCATTGCAAGAGGCATCCCCATTGACATTAGGTGCATAATCACAAAGCAAATCAGGGGGATCTTCAACAAATCTCGTGCCCAACTCTTTTTCCTATGGTCTGTCACCAATCTTTGCCTATCAGCAGGCTTTGGCATTGATAAAGAGCCTATGTCCAAAGTACACGGGCTGATCAATAACAAGATCTTGAGGATAATTTTGAAGAATTCATTGCATTGCTTAAAGCTACTCAGTGGACCCAAGTGCCCCATCATTGACCTTAATACCAATCAACCGCCAATAGCCAAACATCAAAGAACTTTGACCAAAGGAAAAAAAGTTGTCAGAGAGGGTCCAGAGCACCATGACCCTGAAGAGCACATGCCCAGCCTTTCTCCATTAGAAATCCTCCCTTCAAGTCCTTTTGAGCCTCTATCTTCTTTACCTAAGGACCTTACCAACCTTCTCCTTTTGACTGAGCAAATTCATCAGTCCCCACTCCAATCTCCCCACAACTCCCCTAGCCAATCACTACATAAGTATCTTTCCTCATCAATCACAGAAAAATCACCTCCCCATCCATCCAAATTCCATTACCCACACGGCTTGGGCGCTGACCCTTCTAACCAGCTCTAATCGGAAGCTGGTGAGACTTTGGGTATTTTGCCGCAACCTCCTCAACCACAACCACTCTTCACCTTCAGGCTTGATGAGTTTAAAACTTTCATCTCTCAAAAACTTCAAGCTTAGCTTACGCCCCTCCATCAATCTTTCTTAGAACTGCACTAGGACGCATAAATCATATGCCAATCTCTTGTCAATGTGTAGCGCAACCCCCTCACTTTCTGCCAAAATTAATGCATGCAAGTAGAAATAAATAACGAGTACTTAAAATTTTTTACAATCTACCTGCATGGCCCAACTATCCCTCCTTATCTTTGTCAGCCTTTGCGATTTCCTGATTCACCAGGTGCTGCCCCTCTGGCCCCACAACGTGATGATCCTACAGAACAACCATAAATTTGGGGATGATGTATTTGGAGTTGTAATTTTTTTCTCTATCTTTTGTTTTTTTCACTTGTGATATATCCTTTCAGTTCTTGTACTTTAGCATTATGATAATACTGAATGAACCCTTATAATTGTTGCACACATTTTTCTAGCTCTGTCTATCATTTTCTTATTATCTTTTATAACTTATCCTTGTGAAATTCATTTTGATGTTATATCTTCTTGTGCATTGAGAAATTAGCAATTGCGATGATCTTTATGCATTTCCTTACTTCATTCCTTACAAATCGCATGCTTTTTTCCACCTTAGTAGGTTCTTCATTGTTTAACAGTCTTACCTTTTATGCGCGCAATCCTCTGCTCAACCCTCATTTTCAAAATTTTTGAATAAGTTTGTTTTTGTTTTTATTAAAGTACAATGATGACCTTTTCACTCTAAAAAATTTGGGGGTAGGAGAGGTCTGATCAGATGCGTTCAACTTTTACACTGTGTTTTCATAAACAACATTCATTAAAAAAATAAAATAAAAAAATAAACTCTACTATCAGTGCAAGGAAAAAACCCAACCTGATATGAGTTTAAGTTCTGAAAGGAACTTGCCCGTAGTTAGATACTTCGCATGACACCCGTGTAGGTAAGCTAAAACGAAAGTAGGTTACTGAAAAGTATCTGAAAAGTGCTTTTATTACCTTCAAATTTAGAACTATTATTGCTAGTTTTATTTGGTTTGATGTGGTTATTGAGTAATTTCAGGAAAATAAGCATTATGAGCAATTTATGCGAAAATGATAAAAAAAAAAACCTAGGGTAAAAATCAAGATTTGAGTAATTACGGTTGACTATGGAATTAGGAAGGCACCGAGGACCAAAAGTGCAGAAAAGAGGCTAAATTTGGAAGACAATTTGGGGGAACCAACATTGGACTAATGTTGCAATGCTGCCTCTCTGACGCTACAGACCAGGAGCTCAAAATAGGGCAGTGTCTCAACGCTATCTTCCAGCGTTGCAACGCTATGAACATCACCCATGGCTTGCAATGATGCCAGCTTTGCGGTGCTATCTTCTAGTGTTGCAACACTGCGATGGCTTTATAAATATTGCACAACACCGTCAGTTCAGGAGGGAGAGGCAAAATTACATATGAAGAGATGAACATACAAAGGAAAAACAGAGTAGAGACGAAAAATTTCGACTGAGGACTTAAGAATTTGATCGAGAGTTGACCTAAGAGCATTTTTGGACTGAACGTGATTAGAATATCGATCGGGAATGTGAGTTTTGTTGAAGATCAATATGAAATTTGTGACGAAAGTCAATAAGGTCGTGATTGGGATTTGGTTTCATTGAGGGGAGATTGTCTTTCTACATCTTTATTTTTTTTGTTGCCATGATGAACTATTATTTTGTGATTGATATTCTTGAAATCATGTGTGGCTAAACTCTATTTTCTAGGATGTTGTTAGACTTTTGAGTTGTTCCAATGAATTTTGATTTTATGATTGATTGATTATTACATAGGTTTCTAAATTATTTGTGCTTAATACTTTTGATTAACTGGCCATTAATTGATTGAACTTAGGCTAATTAGATTGCTCAAGAGAGAGTTTAATTTGCTGGACCTAATGGTTTAAATTGTTATTCGAAATTGCATGAGAATGAATTTAGAATAATAAGGGGTGCAATTGAAGGGTCTTAATATAATGCTAGTTTAAGCAATAAAAGAGATTTGGGTTGATAAGCTAGGGTTAGAATGGATTGAGCTTGAGAAAGGATTTCCTGATATTAGAACTTCTAGCCTCAATCTATCGTTTTTAATCAATTGCATGTTATAATTCATTGTACACCCTTAATGAAACAACACCTTGGATTTGTTCTGCTCTGATACGTTTACTATGTTTTATCGTTATTTGTGTTTTAATCATTGAAAAAAATCATTTTACGGTTGCTTGGATAAAATTGACAAAGAACTACAATAACTAAGCTTAGAATAAATTGCTCATGCCGGTCCCTGAGGATGATACCCTATTAATTGGGATTTTATTACTTTGATACGTACACTTGCATTGTGCAACGCACATTAGTTACCGGATCAATATAATGCAAATAACATCAAATAAAAACAAACAACTCCACTGTCCGACACAAGTTAAAGCTTAGTCTAGATAAAAGTTGAGTTAAACCTGGGATATAACCATAAGTGGATGTTCGCATGACACCTATGGGGGCAAGCCAAAACGAAGGGTGTAACCAAGTTCTTTTCAAACGAACACATTACAAAACGAACACATTACAAAACGAAAAAGGGATATGAAAGTATTTAAAGTGAGAAAAATATTTTTGAGAAAAAGTTTGTTGGATTCAAGACCAAGAAAAGATTTCCTTAGAGAAATGACTAGACTCGAAAGAAATAGGTGACTTGAAAAAGGAATGTAGAAGATTAAACACATTATGAGAAACTAGTCAGCACAACTTTAAAGGTAGAGTAAGTTTTAATTTCTTTAGTATAAGATATGCTTGAGGACAAACATTATTCTAAATTTGGAGGTGTGATAACTTGTAGAAATTCAAGTTATTATAGTCTTTTAATTAGAATAAGAGGATGGATAAGAAGAATATGTGTCAATTTTATTAAGAATTCATGCTAAATATTAAACTTTCACTGAAGTATCTCACAAACACCCACTAACTGCATATCTTGAGTTATGTTGCGCTAAAATGTCTATTTTACAGTTGATCGTAGAACTTCGTCGCATGCGCGGAATCCCTACCCGAGGAACAAACAATTGGTTGCATTCCTCAGGATCTCTGAGTTGGTACTAGCGATCTTCTAACAAGTATCCAGAATGTTGATTATGATTGATGTGTCGACATCTGCACCTACCGTTAGACGATGACGACTTATCAGAGCATAAATCTCAACAATTTTCAGTACATGGCTCTATAAATAGAGCCTTGACGCCATGAAGAAATGATGGACTTTTAGGCCCAGAGACTCTAAGGTTTTCACGAGAGAAAATTCCACCTCCATATTTCACCTCAATTCTTCATCGAAGCTTCACAGAAGCAAGAGTCTGAGAGGTTCTTCTCCATTCATCCAATCATTATATCACTAGCAGCCTCGACATTCATTCGTTGGAAGCAAGAGATTGCTAACAACTGCCCTTCACCTTATCTTTTTACCGTTTTAGTTGTTGTATTGTATTTTGTTTAAGAGATTGCTCATCTGTGTAATCAACAACTTTATTTCTATTTTAATATCATCAAGTCCACTTTCATCATCTTCTCTATCTTCGCTTTTACTTTCTTTGTTGTCATGAGTAACTAATTCTAACGGGGTAAGAGGGAAGATTAATATCATGATCTAAGTAGAATCTGTGGAAGTTATCCTGTTTGCTTGATGTATGATATTAAAAAGCTTGCCTATGAGTACTCATTGAGCTATGACTAGCTATCTGAAAAGGAAAGTAGTCGTGGATCTCATTAAGCAAAGCAAGAAGTATTTCTAGAGATAGAAACAACCTTACGCTCATAGCAATCTCATTCACGCATCGTAGAAATATGATAATGTGACTGGCGACCGAGAGGTGTGCGATAATCGGAAGTGTGTGATGTGGTATTGAACTCCCCAAACCCTGCCTTCTCCATATATTTTCTTCACGTTAAGACTATTGTTTCTCTTAAGTACTCTCAGAATCTATCTCAAAGACGTCTCTGTTAGTTTAGATATTTAGATCACATAAATTAGTTAATAGCATGAACTTGACGTTATTTTGACAATATTTGCTTCGCCGCAGACGCACATTCACCTATCACTCTTAGTGCAAATCCCCATGTTCAACCTTGGGTTATCCTGAGAAACTCGTAGTCTTGTTATACTTGGCTTGATAACGAGAAAACTCTTGATTAGCGCATGATTACTGAAACCAAACATACAATATTGATATCGCATCCTCAATCTAGTATAGTTCACGCATAATTTACAAGCGCAACAAAGCTCAATGCAACTACTAAGAAAGACCACTTTCCCCTGTTATTTATTGATTATATGTTGGAAAAATTAGTAGGGAACGACTTCTTTTGCTTCCTAGATTGCTATGCGGGGTACAACCAAATCATGATCGCACTTGAGGACCAAGAAAAAACAACTTTCACCTACCCATATGAGACATTCGCCTTCTAGTGCATGCCCTTCAAGCTATGTAATGCCCCAAGCACCTTTCAGAGGTGCATGATGGCCATCTTTTTTGATTATCTTAAAGAGTCGATTGAAATTTTTATGGATGACTTTTCAGTATATGGCAAGACATATGAAATAAGTCTAGAAAATCTTGATAAGATTTTGAAGAGATGCAAAGACACAAACCTAGTTTTGAATAGGGAGAAATGCCATTTCATGGTAACTGAGGGAATTGTGCTTGGGCACAAGGTGTCCAAATCCAGGTTGGAAGTTGACAAAGCTAAAATTGAGGCCACAGAAAAATTGCCACCACTGATAACTTGCAGAACTACAAGTTATTTATGCTGCTTATTTAGATATTGCGGCCAAAAGTGAAGGAATATGCGTCGATTGTATGAAAATTAGCTCAGAAATACAATAATTATGAATTATCGCAATTACACCCACTAACATGTCAAGATGGTAGAAGAAGATATTTTTTACTCTGTTTTGCAGGAAATTAAGTCACCGCTTATGATCAAGGCTCAACGAGAAACTGAACAACACATATCTATCACATTGTACCCGTCAATCAACAATGAGAAGACGATTAACGCAATGACGGCGCAATGCGACAGTCCGTCTCGAGCTGAATGTCAACCGCATGCGGTAATAAAAATAACACCACATGTGAGCAACCGATCGAATGATGCAGCGAGCAACGAAAACACAGAGGATTGTGACACGTTTACAACTAACTGTTGTGTAGATTTGACGGTCTGATTGCATAACAGAAGGAATATTTATTCTTCCATCTTCAGAATTTCCATAACATGAAGTGGGGTCCACAAGCCAAGAGTCAAAGCTTTTCACCTATAAATACCCCCATAGAATTCAAAGAAGATATACTTGATACAGGTATAACTGATACAAGGGCTAATTGTTGTTGGATTATTGAGAGAAAGGCTGAGCTGAGTACTGATCGGAAGAAATCTGGGAAGAGAAGAGACAAGGTCGATAGGTGAGTCTTAGTGCGAATCTGCCAGATCCCTGTTGTGAAGCTCTGTGCTTAGATTCCTGCTACCAGTTGAGCAAGCCTGAGAGGGAAGCTCATACTTTCGTTCACTTCATCCACACCGATGAGCAAATCTTCATCCAGATCGGCGCTAAGACGTTGGCACTTATTTTTATTTGCTTCTAACTCTATTTCATCAAGTGTATTTCATCTTCTTAATCTCTTCATTCACAAATCATGTATTAGACACTTCATAGTTTTATTGAATGTCTCAATCACTTCCACTTCCACTTTTCTGTCTATTTTCGTTCCTCCATTAATGGATTTCTCCATGAAGTTTTCTTAATACCTTGGTAACTAATATGGAGTAAATGAGTAACTTAATGCGTTTAGCTAAGGCATGCTAGACGGCATCTTCACCTATGAAAGCAGAATTGTAGATGTCATTCTGATCTGTCGAGAGAAGGTTAGAAGTATGCGTTAACTAAAGCGAGTAGTACTTCCAGAGATGGAAGTAACCTTGCGTTCATTACATTCATCCCTGTTTCACCACAGAGATGTGAGAACGTGGCCAATCACAAGAGGTGTATACCAAGGGAAAAACGGAATAGTACTTATATCTTTAACACAATTAAGGAATTTGCGCTGTTTATATTAGTTATCTTTTCTGTTTCTGCTTCGTACATAAGACTTGTCACCACATTATATGATCTTTGCATAATCTTCACAGGCAGCCTTAACCTCAGTATCTTATATCATGAAATCTGTATCTTGTATCATCCTAGCTTAGATTTACTTTAACACAATTTATGTATTATCGCATTTTTACCTCTTTCTTTACTTCATTGCATGTTTAATTACTTGTACATAAACCCCTGGTCGCATATATCACAAGCACAACACAAGAACCTAAAACAGTCCCTGTGTTCGATCTCGGATCGCACCAAGAAACTTGCAGTGAAATTATACTTGGTTTCAACGCATAGCATACTACAAGAACATTTGTTAATAACACATATCTAGAAGTAGTATCACATATCATCATAGTAACAAATTTTTCATGTCAAGTTTAAGACGCATAGGATTACATTTTGCGTTAACAAGTTTATAGCGCCGTTTCCGGGGAACTGGTAATGGGGACATGGACTTGAACCTTGTATGCATCATTGTACAATTTATTGCGTTACAACCGCCTACCAACGTGAAAACACTTCAAAGCTTCTTCTTGAAGGATCTCTAACCGAAGAGTTTCATGAGCACATTCGGATCGCTCCGATCTCACCGTGACCGAAATACACAATATACATTCAAACGTACAATTATGAAAACAAACAATAATTATCGGCATGCTATGAACAAGAAAGTAATAAGGGAATGAGTTGCCATACTAGTTGAAGACGGTCTTCAAACTTCGGAACTCAATGCAGCGGAACCCTTCACTCGATCAACTAGCACCCAGCAGCAGCGTTGACTAAGCAGCACAAACAACTGCAAGAACACGAATGCTGCAGGGACGACACCATCAGAAAAGAGCCCCGTGTATTCTTGGAGTGAAAACCCAAAGCGTGGTCTTTGGTGAATTTTGTAGAGGAAGGAGAAAGCATGGATCGTGTAGGCGATAAACAAGTGGGAGGGAAAAAGACACTATCGCATAGCAAAATGCTTATCGTTTAGGAGAAGCTATACGATCGTGTAGGTTTTACTGAACGGTCGTTTAGGAAATGGTATATGACCGTTTAGCAAAATCGGCACACTATACGATCGTTTAGAGAAGCTATCCGATCGTGTAGTAACTAGCATGCGATTCGTTTAGGTGGAGAGTGACTATCGCATAAGCTCTCGAAATTCTTAAGTGATCGTTTACGATTCACCAGTGCGTGCTCTCTTTCTTTTCTAGACGGACAATTCAATGAAAACTATTTTCATTTTAATTCATCGGTTACAATAACCGACGCTTCCCCATTCGTCCAAACGTGAAAAATTGGGTTGATTATCATATAATTAACCAACTAAAATATTAATAAATATAATCATATTATATTTTTAACCCATAGTTTCATATCACATATCTACTATAGTATTTTCTCCTCTACTTGATATAAATCATATTTATATCTAATTTCCTCCAAAATAATCTATCTCATATATTTAGCCAATTATATCATATATAATTAACCAGTCCAATTATATCATATATAATCGAACTTCCTCTTGTCAATTTGAACATTTCAAATTAACCCAAACACTGGTTCTCGACTTTATCTAAGCTTCCCAGGAGACCTAATGGACCTGTGGCTCAAAGCTCCAATGGTCCGTGAATAGCTGACTAAACTCTTTAGCCACGAGATCCACCATCCTTAACTGTCAGACATTCCACTAAAGACCAACAGCTGAACTCTTCTTACCACAGATATATTTCTGTGTCCATCGGATATAACCAATCATAAGTAGGATAACCCTTCATAGATGCTCGTAAGTATAACTGGGCCAAATTACCATTTTGCCCCTATAGTTACATCTCACTCCTTAAGTACCACTGATTCCTCTAATGAACAATACAACATAGTCCAACTATGTGTGAACACCTCTCGGGCCAAGAGAAGGTGTGTGGCACCACATCGTTCAAGCCTTGGAATCAACCCTTAAGGAAGCAATCTATCTACTTACCCCTACCTCGAGGAAGGAGTGAATTCCATCTTGTATAGTTAAGTTCCCAGCTTTCAAATAAGACGAATCCCCAAAATGATAGGTTTGAATCGGCGACTTGGCCACTCACACCCATACAAATCAAAGGACTGCCTTCAATAGCAGGAGTTTCCAACTCACTCAGGATTGAGGTTATGTTACCTATGGTCATCCTAGTGAAGTGAAGTCTCTTTCATGAACGGTGTTATATAACGAGACGTTAA
>NC_052350.1:705468-764784 GCF_009727055.1 Benincasa hispida | reverse complement strand
GACGAAGTTCATGCCTACCCGATTTAGGGATAGGAGAAAGGTTGTTCTCTCAAGTACTGAATCCAGGTCTTGAACAAGGGGCCCCACCTTCTCACTAGGCTGAGAGAGTTCGGTTTCGTGATTGGATCACAAAAACCAGTTGTTCATTAGAGGATCAGTAGGAACTTGAGAAATATGACGTAATCTCGGGGGGTAAAACAGATATTTGACCCAACTGTTATTACGAACAACCTGTGAAGGGTTGACTTGCTGATTATGATTAAATCATGTGGACATAATATATCTTCAGTGAGGGGAGTGCAATTGTGGGCTTTAGTGGAATGACCCATTAACGATTGAGGATTAATTTGGTCTAATGAGTTTAGCCAATTAATCTCGAATTTTTGGAGCCCATGATCTGTAGGTCCGCGAGGTCCCCCTACTAGCTCGTAACGGACTAGCTCTAGAATAGCGTGATAAGTTAATTTGAAACGTTCAAATTAGAATTAAGGGATTTAATAATTATATGAGATATAATTATATGTTTAATTTTAGAATTAAACGGAATAGGAGAATTTATATATTTAAATATGATTTAAATATATAAATATGGATATGTGTTAAAATTAATTTAATATCAAAATTAAGTTTTATTTTATAATTAATTTATGAAATTAATTAATTTTTTTCATTTTAAAATTAAAATAAATTTAATAAAATCAAAATTTGATTTTTTGAGATAAAATTGAAAAAGGAAAAGAAAACAAAACACCTAAATGGAAAAAGAAGATTTTCCATTATCCATCTTTTAAAGTAGCTCACACATATTGCTTTTTGCCTTTGTCTTCTCCAAGCATGAGTTGCAATTCATGCAACTCTTCTCTTTACATGTTAATCTACAATATAATAGATTGGAGTAAAAATCGGGTATGCAATCCATAGAGAATTTTAGTGAAAATTTGGTTTGAAGAAAGGTTCTTCAACAAGGTTGCTGCAGTGAGCTTTTCTCCTTCATCCCTTGATTCAAGCTTGTTTTGAGTCCCACAACTCAATCTAGAGCACCAAGAGAATAGTGAGGAAGGTCTTGAGGTGGTCTACAACAAGATTTTGAGAAGATAGCAGTTGGAGAATGAGCTTTGAAGAAGTTCTACAAACGGTAGGTCTTGAAACTCACTTTTTTCTCCAAAAACATGCTTTATATTTTTTGAAAATTAGTGAATTTGAATGCTTAGATGATCCTTGTTCTTCCGCTGCTGTTGATACAATCCTACCATATTAACAACACAAGCGTCGTACAAACTATTTACAAATTACAGGACACGAGACTTTAAGGCACCAACTCCAACACTTCAAACATGCAGGATTCTACCACAGATTTGTTAAGGATTTCTCTAAAATTGCAAGACCATTGAATCTACTGTTGGAAGTAAATAGACCGTTCGAATTTGATCCTAACTGCTCAAGAGCATTTGAAACATTAAAAGAGACGCTAATCATAACTAATGATTTTTAGGGATTTTCAGGGAGCATTTGATCCTAACTTCTTCTCTTCAAAAAGGATTTTCAGGGATAATGAGTTGAGATCATTAAGCACTCACCAATCAAGACCATCAAAAGTAAAGGGATGAGGGACTTTAGTCCCATAAAGTTTATTGTAGAAGCTAATGATTTCCTCCACAATCTCATATTCATTCCTGATAATCCGACTCTTATCATTTTCTAGAGTTGAGATAAAGTTCTTACTCTTTCTAGCTGAAACACATTTGTGAAAGAAGCTTGAGTTTTACTCCCCCTTATTTCAACCACTGAAATTTTCACTTTTGGACCCAGACACGTTGTTCTTTAATGATAAAATCAAGAAGGCCAACTTTAGAGTCATTGTTTTCTTGTGATCTACTGGATTTAGTGTCCTAAATCTCATGGATCTTGTAATTTGTAATTTGAAAATACAAATTATTTATTTAATAAAATTAATTATTTGACATTTAGATAGCATTAACTCGATCCAATAAACTAAGATCCAACGTTGTTTAATGTAACTTGAACAGTATATGGTAGACATACAAGTGGATCATATTCAAGTAATAACCTAAAAGGTCTGCAGTATATGGTTAAGGTTGGGTGCTTGATAACTTGTATAAATACAAGTTATTTATGCCACCTTATCTAGATATTGCGGCCAAAAGTTAGTAATTATGCGCCAATTGTATGAAAATTAGCCTAGTATTGTAATAGTTATAAATGTTTGCGTTTAAACCCACTAACACCAAAAAGATGGAAGACAAGTCGAACTTTACTCTGTTTTGTAGGAGACCAAGTCACCGCTTGCGATCAAGGCTCACGAATGTCTAATCAACGCGTCTCTATCACATTGCGCCCGTCAATCAACAATGAAGAGACGATTACCGCAATGGCAGCACAATGCAACAGTCGATCCGAGAGTTGTGCTTCAACCGCATGTGGTAATAAAAACAAACACCCCATGCGAACCTATGATCGAAAGAAGTAGCTGAGCAACACAAGAGCGGAGGATTGAGACACGTGTACAACTAACGGTTGTACAAAATTGACGGTCTGATTATATAACAGAAGGAATAATATCCCTCCATCTTCAGAATTACCATAACCATGAGTGGGGACCACAGGGCCGGAGTCAAAGATATGCACCTATAAATACCCCATTGATTTCAGAGAAAAGATAGGCTACTTGATACGGGGCTAAGTGCTGCTAGATTGTAGAGAAAAGGCTGAGCTGAGTGCTTAAGAGAAGAAATCCGGGAAGAAGACGAGATAAGGCCGAGAGGTGAATCTCAGATCCAACCTGCCAAACACCCGATCGGAAGCTCTGTGCAAAGATCCCCTGCTACTGGTAGAGCAAGCCTGAGAGGGAAGCTCTTCCTACCATCAAATCCATCCTATCCGGAAAGCAGATCTCCATTAAATCTGTGCCAAGACATTGGCACTTATTTGTATCTGTTCTATCTCTCTTTCATTGTATATTCAATGTTTTCTTTATCTCTTCATTCACACACCATGTATCAAATGCTTAGTAGAAATATTAAATGTTTCGATAAATTCCATTTACCATTCTCTGTCTATTTCCGTTCACCCACCAATCACTTTCTCCATGATGTCTCTTAACCCTCTAATGAACAATATGAATCACTAAGAACTTAATCTGTATTAAAGATATAAAATACGTTTAGCTAAAGCATGCTAGACGGCATCGTCACCTGTGAGAGCAGAAGTGAAGGTGTCATTCTGATCTATCGAGAGAAGATCAGAAGAATGCGTTAACTAAAGCGAGTAGTACTTCCAGACATGGAAGCAACCTTGCGTTCATTACGTTAGTCTCTGTTTCACCACAGACATGTGGGAGCGCGACCGATCACTGAGAGGTGTATGATAAGAGAAGAGCAGAACAGTATTTATACCTTCAATTCAATTAAGAACTTACGTTGTTTGTATTATTTGTCTTTCTCTTTCTATTATGTTCATAAGACTTGTCGCCGCATCCCCTGTCTTTACATAACTTTCACAGCCAGTCTTAATCCCAGCATCTTATACATGAAGTCTGTATCTTGTATCATCTAGCTTAGGTTTACTGTATTTTTATGTTTTTATCGCATCTTTATTGCTTTCCTTTATTTTATTGCAATTTATATACTTATACAAACTCATTTTTAAAGATTGAAAACTTGGTCGCATATATCATGAATGTACTGCAATAACCTAAACCAGTCCCCGTGTTTGACCTCGGATCACACCGAGAAACTTGCGGTGGAATTACACTTGGTTCCATCGTAAGGAAACTTGTGACAACGCATGGCATACTACATGAACATCCATAATTAATGCATAACTAGAAGTAGTATCGCATCATTGTGAGCAAATTATATCATCAATCCAAACACGTTACAGTGCCTTATCCTGGTGATAGTGTGAATACGACCCATTTTGTAACTGTTACATAAATTGTAAGTGTTACAAACAATATAATCGATATTGTTCATGTGGAGACATGTGAGTGGACGTATCCTGTATAAAGAGTTTATATAAGATTAGACCACAAAATGATTAGTTTCTTAGTATAACACTGTTGCTTGTAGAAGCTAACTTTTCACTAGGATGACCATAGGTGGCTTGACCTTAATCTTGATGGAGTTGTGAACTTCTATCTATGAAGTCAATCCTTTGATTTGTATTGATGATAGTGGCCTATTTCGCCGACTTAATATGCTTACCATTTTGGGGATTTGTTTAAGTAGGAAGCTAGAAACACAACTACAGAAGACGAAATTTACTCCTTCCCACAGACAGAGAAAGTAGATAAATTGCTCCTTTAATAGCTCATTCCGGGTCTTGGGCAATGAGGCCTCACCCTCTCATTAGCTTGAGAGGGGTTAGTTTATAGTTGAACTATAAATTGTTTGTTCATTAGAGGAATCAATGGTATTTAAGAAGTTAGATGTAACTACAGGGGTAAAATGATAATTTTGATCCAATTGTAGCTACGAGAAATCTGTGTAGGGTTAACTTACTGTTTATTAGTTATATCCAATAGATACAAAAATATTCTACAGTGTGAAGAATGCAACTATCAGTCTTTAGTGGAGTGACCAACAGTTAATGAATGTTGATTACTCCAATTAAAGAGTTTAGTTGGTTAATCTCGTATCATTGAAACTTCTAATCTGTAGGTTCATAAAGTCCCCTTGTTAGCTCATTAA
This sequence comes from Benincasa hispida, assembly GCF_009727055.1. Classification (NCBI taxonomy): domain Eukaryota; kingdom Viridiplantae; phylum Streptophyta; class Magnoliopsida; order Cucurbitales; family Cucurbitaceae; genus Benincasa; species Benincasa hispida. The sequence goes on along the minus strand of NC_052350.1, from coordinate 760,075 downwards.
GGATAAAAATAAGGAATAATTATTTTTGGAATAATTTGAATTGTTCAAATTATTTATGGAATTTAAGTAATTAATTATATTAATATATTTAATATAATTTATAATGTATATTAATACATTATAATATATAGTTACTTATAAATCATATTTATAATTAAACTATATAATATGTGAGAGAAAAATATTTGAATGAGATTCAAATATTATTTATATAAATAAAATTTGTATAAAAACTATAGGTTAAAATTTAATATGGATATGATTCATTTTAAAACTATAGGTTATAAGAGAGAGTTACATTATAATATGAATATAATGCATATTATATAGTTTGTTGTTTAATAACTAACCATATAATGTACATATTATATTATTTTAATAATATAGTGCTAATTCCCCACTTCAAGGGAGTTATGATGGTAGATCGTGAGAGGGAGTTGCCTCTCTCCCTTTTCTCTTATCTATGATTTTTGGAAAATTACTAAAAACAACAGTTTTGCAATAAAACTCACAGATCTCTCACTCTCTCTACATCCCTAGAAAATTTCCTAGCCAAAAATGTTTGGAGCCTACACATCCAAATTCCTCGTTCCCTTGAGTATAATAAGGTTACTGCTTGGTGGTGTTATTTTTGGAAGAAGAGTTCCAGTGATCCTACAGAAATTTTACTCATGATCTCGGAGGGAAATTTCGTGAAGAATTCTTGTTCATCAAGGGTAAGTCTCCTCTTTTCTAATTTCTCTGTAGAAAGCATACTTAAGCTTCTTAGATGTTTATCCTGTTTATCTACATCATGTTGCTTTTTCCTCAATTTCCTTACTGTACACAAATTGAATTCAAATTGTGTGGCATTCATCACGCGCTTTTGCGAGGAATTCAATTCCTTCAATTGGTATCAGAACTATTTCATATAATTTATTTTTCAATTTGACAGGAAATTGAGGAAAATGGTGGGTTTTGTACCGCATTTTGACTGTAGTATGTAAATTGGATGCTTACAGAATTTGACACTTAGAATTTACCACTTTAATCCGATTAAAGTTGTAAAGACCCATTGTTTTGGGAATTTAATTATGCTATCAAGTCTGTAAGTTCGTGTCTTGGAGTTTTAGTAAAAGTTGCTGAAGGAGGCAAGCAAATTTGGAGCATTTTTGGTGAAAACCACAGCAGAGCAGCAACTTCTGGCCTAGAGCACCGTGGCACTCTTTTCGAAGCGCAGCAGCGCTGCTTGAAATCTTGTCGAGCATCGTTACACTCTTTTTGCGGCCCCGTTGTGCTCTAGAGAAAAAACTAAAGCGCAACGATACACTCTCTCTCAACGCCACTACGCTTCGAGAAGTCCACGCGTGCATGCCTGTATCTTAAATATCATGGGTTCGAGGCCAATTTGATTCAAAGGAGCAATTTTTTTTTTTGCTTATTTTTGTAGTTTTATTTGTTTTAATTAATTAAATTAATATAATTATTATATTAATTTAATTAATTTTAAAAGTGCCAATTTTTTGTCCAGATTTGCTGTTTAATTAATTTTGGCATGTGATGGATTAATTATATATATATTTCATAATGTATGCCACATAGATTAAAACCCCACTATAGAATAAATATTTTATCATGCATCAATTTATTATAATTGTTATAATATATAGTTGCATGATATAATAAACATGTCCATGCATCATACTATTGTATAAAAGTTATATTATATAGTTTTTATGATGGATATGTTTTTTTTCATTAGCTTATAATATAAACGTTATATTATTTAATGAAAATGAAATTGCATTGAGCATGACATTACTTAGTAAATATAAGTGTTATATTTCATGAATGTCATTAGATGCATGATTAAAGGTTTTAATTATTTCATTATTTTATAAAGGTTATAAGTTTGACGAATTAGAATTAAAATCTATAATCAAGAGTAGCGTGCAAATGTAGGCTTCAATTAATTTTAAATGATTTATATTAATTCACCTAGATCTATGCTAAAATATTTCTAATATGATTAGAAATAAGTTAATCTTTTATTTTTCTTGATTAATAAAAGATTAAATTTATAAGATAATTGTCTATTAGGGACCTTTATCTAAGGAAGGTACTATCTAGGCTGGGGTATTTAAATTGACAGAAACAGAGCACCCCTACCTGGGAACCGATGTGGAAGGTGAATTAGACAAATATTTTATAAGCATGCAATAAATGATTTTATTTATTAAATTATTTAATAAATAAAATTACATATTATTAAACTATTCAATATAAATGTTATATTAAACAAATTAACAATCACTTAGTTAAATTATTTAACCGGATTTAACTAAGTTAATAAACCCTAAGTTTTGAAACACTTAGTAGGAGAAAAAAGATATATCTAATATGTTATTTTTCCAACTCACATTCTCCCTAAAAGTTCACTTTGTGAGATCCATGCTTGACCTCGTGGTGTCCTAGGCGCACCCTCTCTTATGAAGGTATGTGTCAATATCAAGGTGAATGGAGAGACTGTTTATAGTAAGTGGGAGAAAGACGTGTGTCAACACATCGTACAATCTCATTCATTAGTTTGTGATGTTTTTCCATGCTCGACCTCGTGATACCTTGGGAGCATCTCCCTTAGAAAGTTGTTCGCATGGAAAGGGATAGAGCAAACTCTAGAAATAGATAAGATAACAATAGTCAATTGCACCAATTATGTCCTTCCCTGAGGTAGACTAATTGGGGCAGGGCTATAGGGTTGAAAATGAAGGGTTACGTTTACAAGAAAATATGAGGATAGTTAATGATTTCTTGACCAAATCAATGGTAATTAAATATTGTAGAAATAAGAGTTATTTTGGTGTAGTATTTAATTGAAAATGTCTCAATTCAGTGAAAGAGTAATTATACACCCCGAGGTGGCATTTATTCTAAATCACTGAAGTATCATTGCAAAATCAAATATTTATAGGGTTCATTAAGTATTTTGCTAAGTTGATTGGATTAACTGAGTTTTTGCATACATATCTGATATAAGTAATTTGTTTTGTATCAGTAACTTTGAAACATGATTAACGCTATAATATCCTTACTCGGTGTTGATAAGTTAATTGGTGGAAATTACACTAGCTGGAAAAATACGATAAACACAGTCTTGGTCATCAATGACCTCAAATTTGTTCTAATGGAGGAATGTTCTCCAGCCCCTGGACTCAATACATCATGAAATATTTGTGATGCTCATAACAAGTGGACGAAGGCCAATGATAAGGTCAGAGTCTACATTTTGGCAAGCTTAACCGAAGTCTTCGCCAAAAACCATGAGACCATAATCCCAACATGCAAAGGGAACCTGTTTTTATTGTAACCAGAATGGGCATTGGAAAAGAAACTGCCCAAAGTACTTGGCCGATAAAAAGAAGGCAATAGAAGGTAAATATAATTTATTAGTTCTAAAAACTTGTTTAATGAAAAAAGGCGATTCTGCCTGGATACTTGATTCATAAGCAATTAAACATGTTTGTTCTTCATTATACGAAACTAGTTCTTGGCAGCAGCTGAAGGCCGGAGACATGACTCTGCGGGTTGGGATAGGGAAAGTCATCTCAATGATTAGAGTAGGCAGCTTGAAGTTGTTTTTTTTTGTAATTCTAAATATATATTGCTATATAATATTTATTTTGTTCCTCTTTCAAGAGGAATTTGATCTCTTTATCATGTTTATTGGAACAAAAATATAATATATCTTTTACTTGTGATAAAACGTTTATCTAAAAAAAGTGGTATTAATATTTGTTCAGCAATAAAAAAAACAACTTATATGTGCTAAGACGGTTAGCATCTAAAATTCTTTATAACGTCGAAATGTCCAACACTGCAACTACAAAAAATAAAAGACTTAAGTTTCTCCAAAAGAAAATACTCATCTTTGGCATTTAAGACTATGTACATAAATTTCAATAGCATTGAGATGTTGGTAAGAAATGGACTTCTAAAAGAGTTAGAAGAAAATTCTTTGCCTATATGTGAATCTTGCTAAGAGGTAAAATGTGAAATGACCTTTTATTGGAAAAGGTTATAGAGCCAAAGAACCTTGGAACTTATACATTCAGACCTTTATGGGCCGATGAATGTTAAGGTAAGAAGAAGGTATGAGTACTTCATAACTTTTACTGATGATTATTCCAAATATGGGTATGTTTACCTATTACAACATAAGTCTGATACACTTGAAAAATTCAAGGAGTACATAATTGAAGTTGAGAATTTATTGGGTAAAAAGATAAAACACTTTGATTTGATCGAGGTGGAAAGTATATAGATATGAGATTCCAGAACTATTTGATAGAACATGGAATCACATATCAACTCTCAGCACCTGGTGCACCTTAACAAAATGGTGTATCATAAAGGAGAAACTAAATCCTATTAGATATGGTTCGATTGATGATGAGTTATTCTACTCTATTTAACTCGTTCTAGGGTTATGCAGTGGAGACTGCAACCTCTCTTGAACCAAGTTCCATAAAACAGTGTTTTTAAAACACTTTATAAATTATGGAGGGGTCATAAAAGTAGTTTACAACATCTCAGTGTTTGGGGTGTCTAACCCATGTGTTGGTGGCTAATCCAAAGAAATTGGAACCATGTTCAAAGTTATGCCTCTTTGTAGGCAACTCAAAGGAAACGAGAGGTGGTCTCTTTTATGATTCGAAAGAGAATAATGTGTTTATATCGAAAATGCTACTTTTTTTTTTTGGAGGACGACCACATTAGGGAGCATAAACCAAGAAATAAAATTGTTTTAAATGAGCTTTCCAATGAAACTATGAATCTTCAACAAAGGTTGTTGAAAAAGAAAGTACTTCAACAAGAGTTGTTGATGTTGTTTCATCCAGTCACACACATAATTGTCAAGAGTTGAGGGAGCCTCGATATAGTAGGAGGGTTATACCTAACTTGCTCATTATTCAGAAACTCAAGTTGACATACCAAATGATGACATCGAAGATCCATTGTCCAACAAGTAGGAAAAGGTTGATGTGGACAAAGATGAATAGATTAAAGCCATGAATAAGGAAATGGACTCCATGTACTTCAACTCTGTCTGGTCACTTGTAGGCCAACCTACTGGAGTAAAACCCATAGGTTGAAAGTGGATCTACAAGAGAAAAAGAGGTGTAGATGGTTATATCCAGGTTGAGGGAGTGAACTAAGAAGAAACTTTCTCACTTATTTCTATGCTTAAATCTATCTGAATTATTTTGACCATTACCACATATTATGACTATGAAATATGGCAAATGGACGTTAAGGCTGCCTTTTTGAATGGTAATCTTGATTGGACCATTTACATGAATCAACTAGAGGGGTTCATCGAACAAGGTTAAGAGAAAAAGTTTTTCAAGTTTAATCGGTCCATTTATGGGTTGAAACAAGCATCTTCATCTAAGAATATAAGATTTAATACTACAGTCAAATGTTATGGCTTTGATTAGAATGTTGATAAACCTTGTGTCTATAAGAAGATCATAGATAATTCAGTAGTTTTCTTAGTGTTATATGTGGACGATATCCTACTCATTGGGAATGATATAGGTTTACTGACTAATATTAAGAAATGGCTAGTTGCTCATTCCAAATGAAAGATTTGGGTGAAGCATTATTTGTTCCATGGATCGAAATTATTAGAGATCATAAGTACAAAACACTAGCTTTGTCCCAATCATCGTATATCGACAATATGCTTGTTAAAGGTTCGATGCAGAATTCCAAGAAAATTTTATTAACTTTCAGGCATGGGATTATTTTGTCCAAGGAACAATATCCTAAGACATCTCAAGAAGTTTAGGAGATAAGATAGATTTCCTATGCATCTGTAGTAGATAGCCTCATGTATGCCATGTTGTGTACTAGGTCATATATTTGCTATGCAGTGGGAATAGTTAGTAGATATCAATCCAATCCAAGATTTGATTACTGGATGACGGTTAAAACTATTCTCAAGTATCTTATGAGAATGAGAAACTATATGCTTGTGTATGGTGCTAAGATTTTATCCTTACAGATTACACTGACTCTGACTTACAGGCTGATAAGGATTCTAGGAAATCCACATCAGAATCGGTGTTCACTTTTAGTGGAGAGGTTATAGTATGGCGTAGCATTAAGTAAGGCCGTATAGTTGACTCTACCATGGAGGCATAATATGTAGCTGCTTGTGAAGCTATGGCTGAGGAAGTTCTTGACGAGTTTGGAAGTTGTTCCAAACATGTCAATGGCCATAATCCTATATTGTGATAATAGTGGTGTTGTGGCAAACTCCAATGAGCCTTAAAGCCACAAACAAGGAAAGCACATCAAGTGTAAATATCAACTCATTAGGGAGATTGTGCAACAGGGAGACGTGATTGTCGCAAAGATCACTTCAGAGCATAATATTACTGATCCATTTACAAAGTCTCTCATGGCCAAATTTTTTTAGGGTCACTTGGAAAGTCTAAGTCTAAGGGATATGCGTTATTTTATCTAGGGTAAGTGTGATATTTTTGGGGTATAGTGGATGCCCTGTACATTCCACTCGCTTTAGGACAAGTGGGAGATTGTTGAATTTAGTGTTCTAAATTTCATGGAACTTATAGTTTGTAATTTGTAAATAAAAATTATTTATTTAATAAAATAAGAAGTATTTTATTTGATATTTAGATAACATTAACTCAATCCAATAAACTAATATCAAGGTTGTTTAATGTAACTTGAACAGTATATAGTAGATATACAAGTGGATCATGTTCAAGTAATAACCTAAAAGGTATGCGATATATGGTTAAGGTTGGATGCTTTATCCTAATGACATGGCGGATACGATCCATTTTGTAACTGTTACATGAGTTGTAAGAGTTACAGACGATATGATCCATATTATTCATATGGAGACATGTGAGTGCGGATATCCTGTATAAAAAGTTTATATAAGATCAGACCACGAAATAATTAGTTTCTGAGCATAATATCGTTGTTTGTAGAAACTAACTTTTTATTAGGATGACCACAGATGACTTGACCTTAATTCTAAGTGAGTTGTGAACACCTATCTATGAGAGCAGTCCTTCGATCTGTATGGGTAAGAGTGGCCTGTTTCACCCACTCAATATGCCTAGAGAGCTGGAAATACAACTACACAAGATGAAATTCGCTCCTTCTTATAGACAGAAAAAGTAGATAAATTTCTCCTTTAATAGCTAATTTCGGGTCTTGAACAATGATGCCCCACCCTCTCATTGGTAAAAGAAACTTAATCAACTTTCAATCGTTATCAATTTTGGACTCCTGAAGAATGACGACATCAGGAATGTGCTTCATCAGGAGATCTTTCACCAAGGCTCTTTTAGGCCGAGCATTGAGGCCTCTAACATTTCAGGTGAGAACTAACATGAGGACAATAGTGCCCTGATGTCACACCCCCCTCCCAGACTACTCTCTTAGCCTAGGTAAGGACATGACTGCAACAGTTATCAACCCTTTTATGACACTTACTGCTTACGAATTCTTTTTAAGTAATCTGATCACAACATGCAATCTCATACATAATGGTTGCCACTAAGGCCAAACAAACATTAACCATTAAACACAAAACATTTACAGAATTTACAACACAAGTCTCATTAGTCCCAACTCCTAAACTTAGTCCTTACATGCAACAGCTACAACATGTGTACAAATATTTACAGTAACCACCTAGTTGACAGGTTACTAGAACTCTTGACTTTATGTGGCAGGGTAGATGCAGAGCTATCTTCGGGGGATTTGACTGCTACCTGGGGAAAGAATACATTTAAAAACGGGGTGAGCTACTAGCCTAGTTAGTGACTTAAGAAAGAAAATAGGTTCTCATGCTTAAGTTTCAAATAAGAGATCATACTGAAACATAAGTCTTTACAGTAGTCTTGTACTGAAATGTAAACTTTCCAAGCATTAAACATGTAAGGATGTTATCATCGTAAAACATTAAATTGGTCCTTAGTTGAGAGTAACCCTGCTATGGACCATTTCCACCGTCAAATGGTAATAAATACATTCTATTGGCCATCAACTATGTTTCCAAGTGGATTGAAGCGGTTTCATGTGTCGCAAATGATGCGGCGACAGTCTCCAAATTCTTACAGAGAAACATCTTCACTCGTTTTGGCACTCTACGTGCCATAATAAGTGACGAAGGAACCCACTTTTTCAATTGTATCATTAACAAACTGCTGATCAAATACAATGTCCACCATAAGATCGCCATCGCATACCACCCCCAGATAAACGGAAAAGCCAAGGTTTCTAACAGAGAAATCAAGTTGATTTTAGAAAAGGTGGTGACTCCATCATGGAAGGACTGGGCCATGAAGCTGGACGATGTCTTGTGGGAATATAGAACTGCCTATAAAACACCCATAGGCATGTCACCATATACGTTGGTGTTTGGGAAGGCTTGCCATCTGCCATTGGAATTAGAGCATAAGGTGCTGTGGATAGTGAAAAAGCTTAACTTTGATCTGAAGGTTGCAGGGGAGGAGAGAAAACTTCAGTTACTCAAGCTAGACGAATGGAGACTACAGGCGTATGAAAATGGCAAAATCTACAAAGAACGCATGAAGCATTGGCATGACAAGTGACTGTGTGAAAAGAATCTCCAAGCAGGTCAGAAGGTCTTACTGTTCAATTCTAGGCTATGACTCTTTCCGGGAAAATTGAAATCGCGTTGGTCCAGACCATTCATAATTAAGGAAGTATTCCTGCATGGAGTGGTAGAATTAACAAATGAAGATGGAACCAGCGCATTTAAGGTAAATGGACAAAGAGTCAAGATGTATCATGGAAGAGATTTCCAATGCGAGAAAACCTCCGTGGACCTGAGGATGCTGGAATGAAGAAAAAACATGTAGTCCCTTCGTTGATAAGCGACACACATTCATCAGGGATGAAATATATAATTTTTTTTAGTATCCTTTTGTCATTTTTCTTTCATGAATCTATCTTACTTTTTGCATGATTACTACTCTTTATAATTGCTAACTCTTTCTTTCATACTTTTTATGCTCTTGATATTTATCATTGATCGTAGTAAACGATTGCGATGGAGCAATGTGATAACCTCAAACACACGACCGGTTCGATCAGCCCATCGCAATCAAAGAATCAGCCTACCGTAGGAATGGATGCAATAAAAAATGATGTGGGCGTCAAAGAAAATTTGGGGGTTGTGTCTTTCCTTGTCTCATCTTATTTCAATTTTGCACTTCTCGCATTTCAATTTAATATTACTGAATTCTACTATCACATCCTCTTTAGTTCGACTCAATCTTGAATTTTTGATTACTTTATTTGGTCGCCGCATTCACCCCTTGCCAATTATGACTTCAATGCTAAAATTCATGCCTTTGTTTCTTACCATATGTACTAGAGTTAGATTAATTTCAGGATAATCAATTCATGAAACATTTCTAAAATTTAGTGGTCTACCAACTTTCTTTCAAAACTATTTTTATGAAATTTCCTAAGTCCATTGCATGAGTTATTTCGTCTCTCAGCAATGAGGACATTGCTGTGTGTTAAATTTGGGGGTGCTAGTAATGTTATTTTCAACCTTGTTACTTTTAGAAATTCGATTTCAAAAAAAAATTATAACGTTGAGATCGGATCCTGCTCGTAGTTGGATGCCCCCATAACACATGTGGAGGTAAGCCAAAACAAAGTTAGGAATCATGATCAACGCAGAAACCAAGTGATTGAAACTCTACTGCCAAATAAAGAGATGAACATGAGTTTTGACTGAGAAAGAGCGCCTTGCTCGTAGTTGGATTTCCACATGATACTCGTGGGGACAAGCCAAAATGAAGGTTGTGCACTCGGATTAGCGTAACGTCACAAAACGAATATCTGAATCGCGCAATGGTCAAAATCACTTGAACACCCCGGTTTGAGAAAAGTTTGAAATAAATCATGCGATGTCCTTGAAACGAGTAAAGTTTTTTTTGAAGGTTAAACTTGAGGTCTTTAAAGATTAGAACTATTTTAGGAAGAGAGCATGATAGAAATTAAGAAGGCATTGGTTCATGAAATTTGAATAAGGCACCTTGAGATGTCTAGGTAGGGTAAAGGTGGTTGAATCTTTAAAGAAAATCTTTAAAATTTGGGGGTGTGATAACTAGTAGAAATACAAGTTATTACAGCTCAAATTAGTAAAACAATGAGAGAAAGCGATGGTAAAATAGGCAATATCATGTCTGAAAGCGACAAACTAAAAGGAATTGGCTTCACGAGTGCTCATCGCATAAAAGCAGTTAATTTACCTATTTTGTGTAGGTACAATGCAATGGCACATATGAAATTGTGATCCAAAGGCACAATGCGACAACACGCTTAAAGTTGCGATCGCAAGCCATGCGATCATGAGAAGTTTCTCAAAAAGTGATCACATAAAGACCTTGCATCAAGGCGACAACATAATAAATCATGATGGGACGTAAAGCTGATAACCGTCGATTCCGAATTCAGTTGACAAGCTGTTAAAAGCCACACTATAGATAGTACATTGAACTTTCGGTGACTTTTAAACGGCGTAATAGAGTAGGGAAATTACTGCCGCCAATTATTGCAATTATTAGCAAGAAAAGCTGTTTTACCTTGAAATCTATAAATATCGAATGCCACCAAAGAGAAAGGGATCCACGTACATACATATACATATACATAGAGGATGAAGAGAGCAAGGAGACGAGACGAAGCCAAGAGAAATCGCTCCCGGATAGATTGAGAGACTACCGGAAAGCAATACAAAGAAGAGAAGGCCAACCCTTGCGAGAGCAAGAATCCACGGGAAGCAAGACATTGCTTATCGGGCTTGTTATCTCTCAAATCCATTTATTATTTTGTATTTAGTACTTTATTTGCAGAAAATGGAAACTTCATTTTAATCTATGTTCAATCGCTCCACACCATGCATGTGTAGCTAAATTTCTGAATGGGTTGAGAAGTACTTAACTAGTATGACTTAAGATATGTATTTAATGCGATCATCTTGTCTTATGTATGCATAATTCACCCTTTAGACGTACTTGAAAGAGTAGCCTAAAGATAGGATCTAGGCTTGAGAGAGTCGGATTAGAATCTAGGCTTGAGAGAGTCAGATTAGATCGCATAAGCAAGAGTAGAAACTTAAAAACATGTTCTTTCTGCTGTTACACATCGCATGCGTCGTAAAAATAGAAATTGTGGTATGCGGTCATCTTGTCGTATGTATGCATCATTCATCATTTGGATATACTTGATAGAGTAGTCTAAACATAGAATCTAGGCTTGAGAGAGTCAGATTAGATCGCATAGGCTAGAGTAGAAATTTAGAAATAAGCTCTACCAACTGTTTCGCAGATACATCACATGCGTCCTAGAAATAGGAATTATGGCATTCTGCATTGAGAAATGTAGTACTGATATTTGTGTATAGCATGATCGCATAACTTGTGCACAATCTTGGGAAATGTTAGCTAAACCCCTTCTTAATCCCTTCATCGCATACTTATTGTAACTCTACGCTTTCATCGTTCCACGTTCAACTCCGTCGCATAGGAAAATCTAAATCAAAACACCATCCACTTATTTTTCACCATCGCAAGAGAATCAAAGAGTCTGTCGCATATCTATTTAGTAGTCCCTGTGTTCGACCCTGGACTTACCAAGAACCTAAGAAGGCTTATACTTGGGCTTTGTTAGGAAAACTTGTATGACCATCGCATAACACACATCATCGTATACTTACACCATCGCATCATAATTTCACGCATCACTCTGTCACATCAATCATCAGACAGTTCTCAAACTTTTCAACTTGCCATATATCTATTGGGTTTGGATTAAGGCGAACGATGCAGCTTGCTCCGACAAAAAAGTGCTATGAATTCTGGCATCTCTATTGAATAGAAGGTTAGCATCTTGGTACGTCATAGTTTACACGGGAAACATTTCATCACTATGAACCAGAATGAACTCAGTGGGGATAAAGCCATAATAATTCCTTTTAACTTTCATATCAATTTCAACGCAATTAATGAGGCTTGAATTCTCATCAGTGAAATCCAAGAAGCCACCAAGCAGGTCATCGACCAACCTAAATACCTTTTTTTTTTTCCATAAATGTAGAGGGAAATTTCAGAGCTTAATCCATCCCCCATAAGAAGGTACGACACACATTGTGCCATGTTTTTTTTGGTCCCAATGCTCCATTTTTAGAGTAATCGGCTCAAAAGTAATCCACCCTTTATTTGAAGCAAATAGTCTGGAAAACTCTGTATTGGGGCATTTTTGGAGGGCTCTGTGTCACATCCCCTCCCAAATTACCCACCTAATCTAGAAAGAGGTGTACATATGCTAAACATCACCTCCCCTTATGACATTTAACATCCAACTATCCGACTTAACTTGTACATGGACCTCAACAATTACACATTGATCATATAATCCATTTAATTCCCATTCAAAATATTCCATTTCATGACATTTAGAAACACATTTCATAGCTTTCCATCTCCTGATATATACAAACCATCATCAAGTATATGTATAACATAACAATTTTTTTAACTATACAACCAAATAACTACCTTTGCCTCACATTCCCGAAAATAAAATATATATGATTCGTGATATGAAAACTATTCACAATAGGACTTCAAAACATGTAGACCTACGATGTAGCAGAAGACCCTCACTGTATGGCAGTAGATAGCTTAGCTTGGATCTGGAACTTTATCGCTACCTAGAAAAGGGGAACATAAAACATTGAAAAGCATAAGCTAATGCCCAGTGAGTGGTAAATTAATAAAAACATAACTTTTCTCTTTCAAAACCATCGATAAATAGGTTAAATCATTCAGTAAATCTAAGAGATTTAGTAATTCCTCAAACACATGCTGGTAAAACAGTGGCATGATCATATCTCATAGAAAGCACATTATAGCATACAAATGTTATAAAAAAATCACACCAATCTGTACCCAAATATTCGTTCACAATGGCGGGTTACTCTAGACAAAGAATGGCCTCCACGGTGTAAACCAAATAACAAGGTGATACGTGCATGCAGAGCTGCCTCCAAGTCTAAACATAGACCTTACCACACACGCAGGTTACTCTCGACTCCCCGATATACTCTGGCTACATTTGACCCTGGTAGCCCCCTGATAGCCTGGGTGGTGATAGGTGACAGGTTCCTTTGGGCTCCCTGGTATACTCTAGCCACACCTGACCTTGGTAGCCACCTAATCGCCTGAGCTATAAACCTCTAAACCTATTTTACTAGTTAATCATGTTTAAGTCCACTTAATTATGTGTTTAATTACCCTAGTATATATTTTAATTCTTGTAGCAAGTAGTTATAATGTTTATAGTAGTGAAAATAATATCAAAGTTATAATGAGTATGCATGTGAGATGGAGATTAGGAGAACTTTCCAAGTCTTGAAATGGGGTGATCTCGGGTAGTAAAGAGCAGCCAACACTTAGACAAAAATTGGGGAAGCTAAGACAGACGAAGGTAGGCGTGACCCAGGTTGAAAGGGAAGTAAAAATTTTCCTAAGTGTTAGAGGTTGTGCTCTTGGGCAAGATAAGAAAGCTTACACTTAGAAGGAAATCAGAAACATAGAAGTTAGAAGCATGAGCGTCTGTAGGCTTAAGAGCCTAAGAGTGGAAATTGGCTAAGTGTAGTAGGAGGTATTCATCAAGGGCTTTTTGTAAACCCTGTACTCCATTTTTCCTACTTAAGTGTATAATAGGCATGTTAAGCAAAGACTAAGGATATGTTAAAGTAAAGTTGTGAAAGGAAGTAAAGAAAGTAGGAAGCTGGAGAAAGACAATTCTAAGTGTTGGAAAATCTAGTCTCGGGTGAGTTTTAGATAGCTTAGCAAGAGGAAAATTTGGCTAAGTGTTGCCATGGGCGTTGGCCTTATGTTAAGCATTGAGGTAAGAAGAATAGGCGTTAATTTTGCCTTGGAGGTTAGGCAAGCCATAAAATGGCTAAGTGTTGGTGGGGTGTAGCCTATGCATTAGCCTTGTGTTGGGTGTTGGAGACAAGCTCTTATGTGCTAGTCTTTCTTTTAGAGGTTAGATGAGCTCTTGTGGAGGCCAAGTGTGAGGGAGCTAGGCGTTAAAGTTGTGAACGGCAAGGACATGTTCAGCGCTTGTAACCCTATGCTTGACAAGGCATGTGACAGCCAAGGGGCTTGTGAGGTTAGTGAGCATGCAGACAAGGTATGCTGGGCATTGGCGCAAGGCTAGGCGCTGAGCCTAGCACACGCATGCAAGGATTGCACTAAGCTTTGGGGCAGGATATGCACAACCAAGTCCTTTGGAGGTTATTGGGCACATGGTATGGGTGTTACATGAAGGTAAACGTATAGTTGCACGCAGGGCTGCACGATAAGAGTAAAACGATGAGCACAAGATGATGAGGTATACGTTGTGCGTTGGGTTTGCACGATGAGTGCGAGGTTGAGTGCTGAGGCTGAGCGTGCACGTTGTCCGAGTGTTGAGGTTGGGCATGCGCGCTGTCCAGTGTATGGTGATAAGTGCAAGGTGCTAAGTACATGATGCGTGCTGCAGCTATGCGATGAAGCGAGGAAGCATGCGATGAGATATGTGATGTGCATTGGAAGACTGTGCGACTGCTTGGGAAGCGTTGCTAGCCTTGGTGCAAGGCACATGAGGCATGCGATGCCCAGTGGTTGTGTGTTGAGGAAGGCTTAATGCTGGTTCATGACGTGTTAAGACTAAGTTATGCGTAGGCTAGGACATGCATTAGTCTAAGAGCACGCGATCATAGGAGGAACGTGATAGCCTCAAGGTGAGCTACGCATTGATGATGCTGAAGGCAAGGGGTTGAGTTGGTAATTAGGGAGCATAATCAACTTAGTTACTGTCTAGCTAAGCTAGCTATCATTCTTAGGTTTTTTTTTTATCTCTTTAAGGATGAGGTGGCAGCTTAACAATCAAGGGAGAGCATGCATCTGCTATTATAAAAGGGAAGCTTGAATTCAAAGAGAGGGTTTGAGAAATTCACTCATGAAAATGGAGTGATTCCAAAGCCATTCAAACCTTGAGTGTGTCTAATTCCTGAGGTTGGGTTGTCGGAAGGAAATTCCAGAGGAATCGGGCTGAAGATTGAAGAATCTGGCCGAAGGTCGAGCTATCGGGTAAACTCGGGCCAATCTTGTTAATTTGAGGATTCTGGCCAAACCACGAGGGGTTCTAAGCTAAGATTTTAAGGTAAGATTGCTAAGAAATTTTGGAGAAAGTTTATAGAAGGAAAATTCTTGAGAAAAGGCATGAAAAATTAGTTATTCAAATTATAAATTAAATTTAGAAATCTTGAACAATAGGCAGCTGCTTGTGTTGAACAAGCAAGCAGCTTGAAGGGCCAGATGTTGATTCTGCTGAATGCACGCGCTGAGAGCTAAGCTGTGTGCTAGAGATTTGGCCTGGGCACAATGATGCATTGAGATGCGTTGGACCATGCAACGTATGCTGAGGTTGTAAGCGCAAGAGAATATTGTATGGGCGTTGTTCTATGCTGCAGAGTGAGCGAGGCTGTGTAGGCAGATGCACAAGGTGTTAAGCGCAAGGGGCATTGAAGCATGTGGCGCACGAATAGACGAATGCATGGGGCATGTGTTGATGTGCTACAAGTTGGGCACACAGGCTGAACGATTGGCACAAAGGCTAGCTAGGCGATGGGCTATATGGGCGTGAGTTGAGAACTGGGACGCATGAGAGGCAGACCATGCGTTGGAATGCAGCTTGTGGAACATCGAAGGCAAGACATGGACACATGGTATGCGTTGATAGTGTATGTGACTTTTGCATAGCAAGCTCAACACCTAGAGAAAAATTCTAAGTGTTCAACGCATAATGAGCTTGGCATTAGAAGGTAAGGCTACATACTAAGACAAAGTAAGCTAGTTATGGAATGTTAATCCCAAAAGGGGGGCCAATTTTAATAGATAGAATGTGTTGTGATGTCCACAGGTTTGACATAAAGTGACTTTAAATGTTGTAAATGATTTTCAAGCTTTATGAATGATTTAGAACTTCATGTTTATTGAACGATATTTATGACAACCATTTTCAAGTAATTTCCAAGTAACACATCTCTCTTTAATGTTATGTTATGTGTTGACTTTATGTTTATGTTATGAACTTCAATGATCATGAGTATTTGTTAGTGTTGAATGCCTTAGGGCAATTAAGTCATATAGAGATAAGAATGTGCCTTAGAATATACGAATAACTCAGTACTGAAGGACTAAATGAGAAGGTATTGAAGCTAAGTTATAGATATAAGTTCTAATGATAGGATCCAATCTACGTGCACATAGGATAGACAAGACTAGGAAAAAGGTGAGGGACAGAGGCGACACACCTTATCCTTGGGAACTACGAGGTAAGTTGATGGACAAAGGAGTCACACCTTAACCTATGCTAGTATGAGGAAAACTAGGTGGAATGTAGTGGATAAAGGCGACATACCTCAACCTAGAGTAGTATGGAGAGTTATATAAAAGGGTTCCTTCTCTCAATTAAGTAGTAATACAGTTAAGTATAGTGGAGAGTTGGACAAGAGGGTTCACTCTCAGGAAAGAGGCCAAGTATTGGGAGTTGAGCAAGAGGGCCACTCTCAACTAAGGAATAGCCCAACAAAGGATAAATGTGATTTGTTATGTTAATGGTTATGTGAATGGTGGTTGTCTAAAGTTTATGTTTCCAGTTAAAAGTTTCAGTTTTACTATCAGTTTTATGTATGATGTTTATGTTTTAAAAGTTAGTCACTCACTAGGCTTCTAGCTCATGTTTTTCAAAATGTTTTTCCCCCTCAGGTAGTGGTCCCCCGCCAGAAGACATCTTTGCTGCTGCTCTGCCACTCAAGACATAGGTTGAAGGAATTGATGACTCTGTAATGGTTAGTACACATGTGTCTGTCATACGGGGACTAGTGTTGAATGTTGGGCTCACTAAGTTGTAATGTACATTAGTGTATGTATGAGCAATGTTATGAAACCCTGCAATGTAAATGTGTTAAGTTTCGAGTTAATCTCTCTAGTATGTTGATGAAATGTTTGTATTCAGGGTTTGAAACAGGTTAAAAAGGTTAGTTAGGTAGTAAGTGCCAACAAAAAGGTTGGTAACTGTTGTTGTCACATCTTCTTCCAGGTTAAGAGGGTAATCTGGGAGGGGGTGTGACACTTTTAGAGGATAGTAAAGGCCTAGGATGGATAGTATTGCGGGTAGTTAAGTCTGCCTAGGTGAACGCATGGTAGACGCTGAGGCTTATTAGAAGTGAAGGGAGGCATTATGAGCAGCAGGCCTAAGCATGAGTGTCTAAGGGTAAAGCCTATGTGTTGGTCAGTAATGTGTGAGCAAAGGAATGCGACATTAGCTGGGGTATGCATTGAACGAATAGAAAGACAAGATGGGACGCAAGCCTGGCGTTGATAAAGTACTTAAGCATTCAACTTAATCACCTAATTATGGACTAAGTGGCATGTTTAGAAGCCACGATAATGAGTTAGTGCGACAACTATCACCTTAAGGAAGCTTAGTGAGCATGCAACTTGAGTATATACGGAAGTTTGAATTGTAGAGCTCGGTTTAGGCATTTTAATTGTTCTAAAGAAGAAGTGTTGCCATTGATTTAAAGCTTGAGGTATGAGGAAGCTAATTCAAGGCTGTTGCAAGAAGATTTCCCATGGAATTAAGTTGAAGGTTGAGGAAATTCTTCAAGTGTTCAAGAATCTTAGGTTATGCGGACGAGTTGAAAGGAATTGGTATTTCCAAACTCATGAAGAAGAATCAAAAGTTGGGATTCTAAGATAAGCTAGTTAAGACGTTTAGGAATGAGTTCTTAGAAGGAAATTCCATGAGATTAAGTTGAAATTTAAGTTATTCAAGCTGAAAGTGAATCTGGAATTTTAGTTGGATGAACAAGTAGGAGGCTATAACCCACACATAAGCAAGTAGTTGACTAGCAGAAGCTAAATGTGGACAAGTACCTGTCACATAAGCGAAGCCAACACGTTCTAATGCTTAGGAGCCTCTTGTGTGCGAACTGCCATCCACCTAGTTACTCGCAAGGTAAAAATTTGGTTAAGTGTGGAAATACGCTAAGTACAAAATACTGAGGATGCGTCGAGTAAAAAAGAGAATAAGATGATGTGTCAAACTAGCTTTGAGGCTTAGCATGCATTGCCTTGAATAAGAAGTTGAGCTCAAGAGGGAGCTCAGGCATTAATCAAAGACTCTTATTATTCTTATAGAACAAACACGTATAGGGGAGACTTACAACTCTTTGAGAGCGTAACTCAAGACATCGAGTGACTAGTTTTCAAACTATTTGTTAAGTGTTTTACTTATGAATATCCAACGCATAGTTACTTTTATCTTAATGTTCCAACACATGTTTTAAGTAATAGGAATCGATTATGAATGCATGCTGATGATTTAATGACAAATTTTACTTGTAATTTCCATGCGTTCCAATTAAGTTTTGTGCCATGTTTAACATTAGAATGAGCTATTTACTTATTCCCTTAAGCATGATAAGTATGTTGTTTTATGATGTTAACATGTATGTTTGATATGTAAAACCTGTTGGGTTATATGTCCTAAAATTCGCCGTTTGTAAAATTAAACATATTCTATTTGCAATAAAGTAGTTATTGAGGTTTATTCAATAAAACGGTTATTGAATATATAAATTGCACCTCTAAAAAACTAAATCCAATAAACTAAGATCCATGACTATTACATGAGTACTTGAACTTTATGTGGAGACATAAGAATGGATCAAGTTCGAGTAAGTAGCCAAAAACGGTCTATAGTATATGGCTAAGGTTGGGTACCTTATTCTAGAAACACTATTAGATGCGGTCCACTTTGTATTTAGTACAAAAAATGTGATCCTGAATCATTCATGTGGAGACAGGCGAGTAGAAGTGTCCGAGAGTTGGTATAAGATCGGACCGAGAAATAAGTCATTCTTACTTTATAACGTTGTTTACTGTTTAGACTGACTATTTCAAAGCAAAGACCTAAGTAACTTGACCTCAATCCTAAACTAACTATGAACTCCTGATTATTCGGGATTATCCTTAGATTTGCATGGGTTAGGGTTGGCCCAACAGAGCTAACCCAATAAAACCCTCATTTCAGGGGTAAGACCGAGTAGATAGCTGGGAACATAGGGTGCAAGATGGAATTCACTCATACTCGCTTTTAAGGATAGTAGAGAGACTGTTCCCTTAAATACTGACTTTGGGTCTTGAACAAGGGACCCCACTCTCTCATTGGCCCGAGTGGGACTCGGTTTGATGATTGGATCACAAACTAATTATTCATTAAAGGATCAAAGGGACTTAAGGAGCAAGATGTAATCTCGGGGGTAAAACAACTTTTGATACCGTTATTACAAATAACCTGTGAAGGGTCAACTTACTATAATAGTTAAAACAAGTGGACAGAAGTATATCTACAGTGAGAAGAGTGTAACTATTGGACTTTAGTAGAGTGACCCAATAGTTAACGAATGTTGATTAATTCAATTTAAAGACTTTAGCCAATTAATCTTGGATCATTGAAGCCCATGATCTGTAGGTCAATTAGGTCCCCTTACTAGCTTACAAACGGATTAAACCTTATGAAGAAAGAATTTGAAACGTATAAATTCGAATTAAGGGAATCAGTAGTTATATACGATATAATTACACGTTTAGTTATTGAATTAAATAAAACTGGATAACTAGATAATATTTAAATTTGATTTAAATATTAATTACATGAATAGGAATCCATGTTTGAGTGATTGGTGTTTAATTAATTTAATATTTGATATTAAATTAATATAATTAATTAAATTATTTAAAACTAGTGTTTCTTTTTCAAATATTAATTATTCAATTAATGTTTTATAAAATATTTTTTCCATTTTTAAATTTGAAATTAGATTTCAAATAAAATTTGATTTTTGAGTAAAAGTCAATAAATTAGAAAATTAAGACCAAAGTGGATTTCTCCCACTTTTTGACACCAACAATTTCACTTGCTAACTAAATGATTGATGTCATTTCCACGTGCAATCTAGTTGCATGGGGAGGTAATGAAAACAAGTTTACTGAGCTGAGATTTAAAAATAGGCATCTGCTAAAAATTTAGTTTTAGAAGGGTCCTTCAACTCTTTAACACCAAAACTACTTTTTCTCTCCCATCCTCCCAAAATTCAACCTCATTTTGGAATCCACCTTCCAATATAAGGTGCCAGAGGTGAAGCGAACCGATGAAGGTCCCTGTACAGAAACGTGAGGATTGGTCCTAATTTCGTTTTTTTGCAGAACTTTAATTTACAGAACATAACGAATATGCATTAAACAATTTAAAATTTCAGCATGCTATTAAGAATAAATCATAGAAGAAAATGACTTACCCTTGAAGCCAAATAACCTTCGCGAAATCCCTTGATCCGTATGAGAACCCCCTATATTCTCTTGGGATTGAGAATTCAAGCAAGAGTTGTGGTTGCTTGAATTTAAGAGAGGGAAGAGAATATGAAAGGAGGTAGACGATTTCTTCTCTGTAATTTTCTTGGAAAAAAAACCAGAAAGAAAACTTCTATGTAAAAATAGAGGAGAAAGACTACTGAAAATGTCAACCAATCCTTCCCCCATTCTACACGACTGATTTTGAGAAAATTAAGGGGAGGGAGTTGTAATTCCCTTCCTTTAATTAAATTTAAATTAAATTAAATTAAATTAAATTAATAATATATATATATATACATACACACACTATATGTTATATCAAATATAACACATAACCTATAGTTTTTATATTGTATAAAATACAATATGATCTATAGTTTTATTTCTCTCAATTACCTATGATATTTAATATAAATCACATTTATACTAAATTCAATTATATGAATCTCATCCATATAAGTATTATTTGAATTATATTCAAATATTTAATTCCTCTCATAATAAACTTAATATTATAATGTATCTAATACATTATTTAATTATATCACATATAATTAACTTAAATTAATGAAAAAATTAATTCTCAATAATCCTCGTTGAGCTACAGAGGGGACCTTATGAACCTATAGATTGAAGCTCCAATGGTACTTGGATAATTAATTAAACTCTTTAATTAAATTACTCAATATCCACTAATTGTCAGCCACTTCACTAAAGACCAACAGATGCACTCTTCACACTATAGATATATTTCTGTGTTCATTGGATATAATTAGTCAATAGTGTGATGACCCTGCATAAATTGCTCGTAAGTACAGTTGGGTCAAAATTACCGTTTTCCCCTGTAGTTACATCTAACTCCTTAAGTACCACTGATCCCTCCAATGAACAATAAGTCATAGTCCAACTGTGACCAAGTCCCTTTTCCGCCAGGAGAGGGTAGTTCAAGCTCCGAAATCAGCCCCTAAGGGAGTAATTTATCTACTTATCCTGACATCAAGGAAAGGAGTGAATTCCATCTTGCGTAGCTGTGTTCCCAGCTCCCCAATCAGACGAATCCCCAAAATGGTAGGCATATTGAGTTGTAAATCTAACCACTCTCACCCATACAAATCAAAGGACGACCTTCATAGGCAGGAGTTCACAACTCACTCAGGATTCAAGTCATGCCACCTATGGTCATCCTGGTAAAATGTTAGTCTATATTATTAATGGTGTTATATAATGAGACTAATCATTTCGTGGCCTGGTGTTCTACAAAATTTTTGTATACCCCCGCTCATATGTCTCCATATGAATGATTAGGATCAGATCATTTATGTTAAGATGGTACCAGCACGCACCGGAAGTGACGAGGATCGATAAGCACTCTAATTGATTAATTTTGGCAGAAACGAAAGCATGCTCAAGCAGAATTTAATGGGTTTTAAGACATACCTTTGAAGAACCGTTGAAATCTCGATTTCTAGCTGTTAATTCCTCCAAATCTTTGTGCAGACCACCAAAAGATCTTCCCTACTATTCTCTTGGTGCTATAGATTGAGTTATGGGACTGAAAATAAGCTGGAATCAAAGGGAACTTGGAGAATGCTCACTGCAACAACCCAATGAAGAACACCTTCTTTTACCCGAATTTTCAATTAAAATTCTATCGGTTGCCCTTCTCCAAAATCACTCCAATCTCTTCAATATGTTGCAGACTATCATGCAAAGAGATTTGCTGCATGGGATGCAGCTCATGCTTGGAGTTATTGAAGCTAGATGATAGTGGGTTTTTTGTGAGCAAGTTGAAAATGAAATTGGAAATTTTTTTTTATTAATTTTATAAATTAGTTTCATAAATTAATTTTCTAATAAAATTAATAAATACTTATTTAAATAATTTAAATAATTCTAATTGATTTAATATCCAATATTAAATTAATTTTACAAAAATCCATCTTCATATATTTAAATCATATTTAAATATATATTCTCCAATTCCATTTGATTTTAATTTGAACGTTTCAAATTAATTTATCACACTTCTAGAGTTAATCCATTTTCAAGCTAGTAGGGGGACCTCGTGGATTTACAGATCATAGGCTCCAATGATTCGAGATTAATTGGCTAAACTCATTAGATCGATCTAACCCTCATTCGTTAACTAATGGGTCTCCACTAAGGCCCATAGTCGAACTACCCTCACTGTAGATATATTATGTTCACTCTATATAACCATGAATAGTAAGTCAACCCTTCACAGGTTGTTCGTAATAATGGCTGGGTCGAATCTCTGTTTTATCTCCGAAATTACCTCTTGTTCCTTAGGTCTCCACTGAGTCCCTCTCTAGCTAGTGAGAGAGCAGGGCCCCTTGTTCAAGACCCAGAATCAACACTTAAGGAAACAACCTATCTACTATCCCTAAAAGTGGGTAGGAGTGAATTTTGTCTTGCACACTATATCCCCAGCTATCTATCCGATCTTACCCTTGAAATGGGAGGTTTATTGAGCCGACGCTATTGCGCCAACCCTCACCTATGCAAATCTAAGGATAATTCCAAATAAATAGGAGTTCATAATTAGCTCAGGATTAAGGTCAAGTTACCTAAGTCATCACTTTCAAATAGTCAGTCTTAAACAGTAAACAACGTTATAAAGTAAGAGTAATTGATTTTATGGTCCGATCTTGTACAACCCCTTTTGCACAAGGACACCCCCACTCCTCATGTCTCAACATGAATGAATTAGGATCACTTTGTTTGTAGCACTTTACAACTCTTTGTAACAACTATAAAGTAGATCGTATCCAATAGTGTTACCAGAATAAGGTACCCAACCTTATTCATATACTAAGATCATTTTGACTATTTACTCGAATCGGATCCACCTTTATGTCTCCACATAAAGTTCAAGTACTCATCTAATAGTCAAGGGACTTTTAGGTTTATTGCATTTCTCATAAGCAAAACATTTATTCAATAACACCTTATTGAATTTTCAGAATAAGTTCTATTGTTTACAAACCACGAGTTTTAGGACATAAAACCCAACAATTTGTAGCACAATACAAAACTTGTAACATCTCCAAAGCGGGCCATATCCATAGTGTCACCAGGATAAGGTTAAAGGAACTCGTTTTATAGAGAACCTTTGAGCGGAAGCAGATCGTTCAATTCCCATTTCGATTAAAACAAACATTGATAGTAAAACTGTACAGATTATGCATCATAACATATATTACAACATGCTTTTGAATAAGAAACAAGGTTCAAGAGATTATACCTTTGAAGAACTCTTCTTCACGTAAATCCCTCGAACTAACTCAAAATCCTCGAAAGATCACGAACCCCTCGAACAGTAGCCAAACTCGAACCACAAAGAAGAAGTACACTACCACTTGGTGACCTTGGTATTCTCGGTGTGAGAACCCAAGAGTGGTGGGCTCTGGCTATTTTGGTTAGGAGGGAGTTTAGGAGTTGGAGGAGGAAGAAGATTGAGGAAGAAACTCTCTTTCGCATAGGAAAACTCTCAATCATTTAGATAATAAAGTCTATCGCATAGACTCTGAGTTAATCGTGTAGTCTTTGTGTGTTTGTCATAGTGATTAGTCAGGGAAAAAAAATCTTATTTTTATTTATCCCAACATGCCACAAAAACTGATTAACTTCCACGAAGGTGGTTAGATAGAAAAAGAGAATTAATTATCAAATAATTAATAATTATAAATAAATATAATAACCAACTTATCATATTATATTTATAACCTATAGTTTTAATGTTGCATCATATACATTATAAACTATAGTTCTTTTTCTCTTTTTTATGGCATTTAATATAAATCATATTTACATTAAATTTAACAACTATGAATCTCATTCATAGAAAATATATTTGAATCACATTCAAATATTCATTCCTCCAATCAAACTATAATGTATCAAATACATTATATCAATTATATCATATATAATTGAACTAATTTAATTATATCATATATAATTAAATTTTCTCTTATTAATTTGAATATTTTAAATTAGCCCAAAAACCGATTCTTAACTAAATCCTTTTGAGCTACCAAGAAGACCTTATGGACCTGTAGCTTGAAGCTCCAACGATACGTGAATAATTAATTAAACTCTTTAATTACACTATCCTCCATCCATTAATTGTCGAGCACTCTATTAAAGACCGATAGCTATACTCTTCGCACTACAAATATATTTCTGTGTCCATTGGATATAACCAATCAACAGTAGGATCACCCTTCACAAATTGCTCGTAAGTACAGCTGGGCCAAATTACTGTTTTGCCCTTGTAGTTACATCTAACTCTTTAAGTACCCCTGATCCCTCTAATGAATAATAGATCATAGTCCTACTATGACTAAACCCCTCTTGGGTCAGGAGAAGGTGTGACCCACATTGTTCAAAATCCGAAATCAACCCTTAAGGGAGCAATTTATCTACTTACCCTGTCTTTGGGGAAGAAGTGAATTTCATCTTGTATAGCTGGGTTCCTAACTCCCCAATCAGACGAATCCCCAAAATGGTCGGCTTGTTGAGTCGGCGATCTGGCCACTCTCACCTATATAAATCAAAGGACCGCCCTCATAGTTCGGAGTTCACAACTCACTCAAGATTAAGGTCATGTTACCTATGGTCATCCTAGTGAAATGAAAGTCTCTATTATGAACGACATTATATAACGAGACTAAACATTTCGTGGTCCAGTCTTATATAAACTTCTTTGTATAGAATATCCTCGCTCGCATGTCGAATACATGAATGAATAGGATCAGATCATTTGTAGCACTTTACAACATTTGTAACATCTAAGGTACCCAGCCTTATCCATATACTACAGATCATTTAGGTTATCACTTAAACATGATCCACCTGTATGTTTCCACATACATATTTAAGTTATAACGATAACCTTGGATGTTAGTTTATTGCTTTGTGATTAATGCAACTAAAATATCATGTATTTTATAGACTAAGTGAATAAAATATCAAATATTATTAATCACAGATATGTTTGTTCATACAAGGTTTACAAACTATATGACCCTACGAGATTTAGGGCATCAACCCCAACAATCTCCCACTTTTCCTAAAGCTAGTGAGATGTATACGATAATCAATTTACAAGTACAAAAAACAATAAACTAGGGTATAACATGCCCAGTACAAGATCTCCCACTTACCCTAGTCCATCCGTGGTCTGTCCCATAGACCCATACTCTGTAGATGACCCTCAAACATTGTAGTCGTGAGGGCCTTTATAAATGGATCAGCAACGTTGTGCTTCAAAGCTATCTTCGTGACAATAACGTCCCCTCGATACACAATCTCTCGGATGAGATGATACTTCCACTCTATGATCTTCCCATGCTTATGACTCCTAGGTTCACAGGAATTAGCCACAACACCACTATTATCACAATAAAGTGTGATGGGCTTTAACATGTCTAGAACAACTTCCAGATCAGTCAGGAATTTCCTGAACTAAATGGCCTCCTTAGCAGCTTCACAAGCCGCTGCATACTCAGCCTCCATGGTGGAGTCCGTGATGCATTCTTGCTTGGTGCTTCGCCATACTACAGCCCCTTCATTAAGAGTGAACACTGATCATGATGTGGATTTCTGAGAATCCTATTAGTCTGAAAATCAGAATTCGTTTATCCTGTAAGGATCAAATTCTTAGAACCGAACACAAGCATGTAGTTCCTCATTCTCCGTAGATACTTGAGAATGTTCTTAACAGTTGTCCCATGATCATATCCTGGATTAGACTGATATCTGTTGACTATCCCTACTGCATAGCAGATGTCAGGTCTAGTACATAACATCGTATACATTAAACTGCTCACAGTAGATGCATAGGGGACACATCTGAAAGGAAAAAGGTCCCTTTTGGAGTTCTGCATCGAATATTTAATCAACATCTTGTCAATATACAATGCCCGAGACAATGCTAGCATTTTTTTCTTTCGATCTCAAAAGATCTTAACACCAAGAATAAATTGAGTCTCTCCCAAATATTTCATTTGAAATTGGGTCGCTAGCCGGTTCTTAACTGTAGTCAGTAAGCCTACATCATTCCAAATGGATAGGATATCATCTACGTACAACACTAGGAAAACTACTGAACTGTTGATGATCTTCTTGTGGACACAAGGCTCATCAACGTTCTGGTCAAAGCCATAAGATTTGATCGCAGTATCAAACCTTATATTCCAAGATTGAGATGCCTGTTTTAGTCTATAAATGGACTGATTAAGCTTGAACTATGAATCCCTCGGGTTGCACCATATAAATGGTTTCCTCAAGATTGCCATTCAGAAAGTAGTCTTGACATCATTTGCCATATCTAATAGTCATAATATAAGGTAATGGATAGGAGGATCCGGTTAGACTTTAGCATGGCAATAGGCGAGAAAATATCCTCATAGTCGACTCCTTCTACCTAGGTATAACCCTTTTCCACCAGTCTAGCCTTGAAGGTTTGCACCTTCCCATTAACACCCTGTTTCCTCTTGTAGATCCATTTACAACCTATAGGTTTAACCCCATCAGGTTGATCTATAAGATCCCAGACTGAATTGAAGTACATAGACTCCATTTCGAGATCCATGGCTTTAATCCTCTGTCAACATCCTCCATCACCTTCTTATAAACCAATGGATCCTCAACCTCGCTATCAATTACCACAGCTAGGATTTTAGGTAAACTAATAACGGGCAGAAATGCACGTTATTATAGTGCAAAGTTATAAAGCAATGCAGGATTGCGATGGTAAAAATATACAATATTGCATCCAACAGAATTAAGTTTACAACATTGCGATTGCATGCATCCATCACATTAAAACAACTAACTTATATATTTTATGCAGAAAAATGCATTGATGAAAGGCGAAAATGCGATCCGAAGAAATTAACGTCCGGGCGGATAAGAGATTGCGACCGCAAGGCTATGCGATCATTTGCGTTTGTGAAATTCTACTTAAGAAGGTGGCCGCACAGAGCTGGCGCATCAAGGTGGGCGTATCTGGGTGAAATCTTAATAAATCACGATGGGACAAAAAACTGGTGACGGTCGATTTCGAATTAAGTTGACAAGCCGTTAACGACATATGTAGCAAGTACACTCAACTTTTCGGTGACAATTATTCGGCGCATCAGACAGAGAATTAATGCCATCCCATCAGTGCAATCATAAGAAAGAAGAAGCTTTTCAACCTGAAGCTCTATAAATACCAAAGGCCGCCTTCAGTGAAGGAGTTCTTTCAGTTTATAGAATTTACCATATAGATATAACGAAAAGCTACCTGTAATCATTTCCTCTGCACCTGTAATCATACCAAAAAAATGCACTACTGAGCATTCTGAGAAAGTATGTAAAAGCAATTGGTTGGACGCTCGCAGACATTAGACGAATCAACCCCGCATACTGCATGCATAGGATTCGTCTCGAAGAGAATCACAAAGGATCGATCGAATATCAGCGTAGACTCAACCCTGTGATGAAGGAGGTCGTAAAAAAGGAGATAATCATGTGGTTAGACGCAGACATCATCTATGCAATAGCCGATAGCATGTGGGTCAGCCCCGTGTAATGCGTGCTGAAGAAAGAAGGGATGATGGTAGTCCTCAATGTAAATAACAAACTGATACCGCAAAGAACCGTCACGGGATGGTGGATTTGCATGGTCTACTGTAAATTAAATGTGCAACAAAGAAGGATTATTTCCCTTTACCTTTTATCGACCAAATGCTAGGTCGCCTAGTTGAAAATGATTTCTCCTGCTTCTTGGATGGATATGCTGGCAATAACCAGATCATGATTGCTTCTGAAGATCAAGAAAAAACCACATTCACCTGCCCGTATGGAACATTTTCATTTCGACGCATGCTGTTCGGCCTTTACAATGCACCAAGCACTTTCCAAAGGTGTATGATGGCCATCTTTTCTGAATATCTCGAAGACTCTGTAGAAATTTTCATGGATGACTTCTTTATGTATGGGAAAACATACGAAGTCTATCTCAAGAACCTGGAGAAGATATTGAAAAGATGTGAAGAGACAAACCTCGTGCTTAATTGGGAGAAATGCCATTTCATGGTGAAGGAAGACATTGTGCTTGGGCACAAGGTCTCCAAGGATTGGTTGGAGGTGGACAAGGCAAAAATTAAGGCGATTGAAAAGCTCCCACGTCCAGAGAGTGTAAAAGCTGTTAGGAGCTTCTTGGGACATGCTAGATTTTATAGACGTTTTGTCAAAGACTTTTCAAAGATTGTATGACCATTGAGTGCGTTTCTGGAGGCAGATAGAAAGTTTGACTTCGATGACCAATGCCTCAACGCATTCATGATTTTGAAGAACGCATTAACAACTGTACCTGTGTTGATCGCACCGGACTAAACACAAGCCTTTGAATTAATGTGCAACGCAAGCGGTTATGCGATTGGAGCATTGCTAGCGTAGAAGAGAAAAACAATACTACATCCCATCGCATATGCGAGTAAAACTTTGAATCCTACTCAAATAAACTACACCACCATAGAAAAAGAATTGCTTGCGGTGTTATTTCCATTGGAGAAATTCAGAGCTTATTTGCTAGGAACTAAAGTACTCATTCACATTGATCATTCGATGATAAAATATTTGATGACAAAGAAAGATGTGAAGCCGAGATTGATTAGATGGGTTCTCCTCCTCCAGGAATTCGATATGGAAATCATTGATCACAAGGGGACGGAGAACCATGTTGCGGACCATTTATCCAGATTAGAAAATCTAGAAGTTGACTGCAACTAGTCAGAAGTGAATACAACTTTCCTAGATGAGCAACTATTTAAGATTGAAGAATTGCCATGGTACGCAGACGTGGTAAATTTTATGGTTTGCGAGCAATTTCCCGAAGATTATACCGACCACCAAAAGAGGCGGCTCAGACATGAATGTAGATCATATTATTGGGACTGTCTCTTATACACATCTAGATGTGTATAAGAGACAGACACATTAACAACCGCATCTGTGTTGATCGCACCAGACTGGACACAACCCTTTGAACTAATGTGCGACGCAAGCGGTTATGCGATGGGAGCAGTGCTGGCACAGAAGAAGAAAACAATGCTACATCTCATCGCATATGCGAGTAAAACCTTGCAACTAGTCAGAAGTGTGCGCAACGTTCCCAGATGAGCAACTATTTAAGATTGAAGAATTGCCATGGTACGCAGACGTGGTAATTTTTTTGGTTTGCGAGCAATTTCCCGAAGATTATACCGATCACCAAAAGAGGTGGCTCAGACCAGATTCTGCGCCTGTGTGTACCGGATACTACTTACCAATGCATATTATCACAATGTCCTGACTCGCCATATGGAGAGCACTTTGGAGGCCATCGCATAGCAGCAAAAATATTACAAAGTGGCTATTATTGGTCAACACTATTCAAGGATGCAAGAGACTACGTGATGAAGTGTGACCGGTGCCAACGCACGGGTAATATTTCATAGAAGCATGCGATGCCCATGAACATCATTTTAGAACTGGAATTGTTCGACGTCTAGGGTATTGACTTCATGGGACCATTTCCACCATCGAATGGTCACAAATATATTCTGTTAGCCATCGACTACATTTCCAAGTGGGTAGAAGCGGTAGCATGCACCGCAAGTGATGCGGCGGTAGTTTCCAAGTTCCTGAAGAAAAATATTTTCACTCGTTTTGGCATTCCACGTGCCATAATAAGTGATGAAGGTTCCCACTTTGTCAATCACATCGTAAAAAATTTGCTACTCAAATATAATATCCTCCATAAAGTGGCCATCGCATACCATCCACAAACGAATGGTCAAGCTGAAGTGTCCAATCGGGAAATCAAGTTGATATTAGAGAAGGTGGTAAAGCCTTCACAAAAATATTAGGCAACAAAGCTGGACGATGCACTGTGGGCATACAGGTCTTCGTATAAGACACCTATAGGCATGTCTCCATATGCGTTGGTGTTTGGTAAAACATGTCATTTACCACTTGAGCTGGAGCACAAAGCGGTGTGGGCGGTGAAAAAGCTTAACTTCGACTTAAAGGCAGCAGGGGAAACAAGGAAACTCTAATTGGTCGAGCTTGATGAGTGGAGAACACAAGCTTATGAGAATACCAAAATTTACAAAGAACGAGCAAAATGTTGGCATGACAAACAACTATGTGGGAAGAATCTCCACGTCGGACAAAAGGTCTTACTTTTCAATTCGCGGCTACGGCTCTTTCCCGACAAATTAAAGTCATGCTGGTCCAGACCCTTTATAATAAAAAAATATACCCGCATGGCGCAGTTGAGCTGATTAATGAGGAAGGGATCCGCACGTTCAAGGTTAACGAGCAAAGAGTCAAGATATATTGCGGGGTTGATTTTCATCGAGAAAAGACCTCTGTAGACCTGAGAAATCTGGAATGAAGAAAAGTCGAGTGGCCCCTGTGTTGGCATGCGACAGAAAATCATCAGGGGCACAAGTCTTTGGAATATCCTTTTCTTACCAATGATTAATGAACTCTCACTACTCTTCTTTCTTTTAACTGTTATCGTATATTTATCTTTAAAAACAAATATTGTCAACTTTGTTCTTTTTTTCATTATTTGACCCTCTTAATGTTTTCTTTGCAACTTTCGTGGTGAAAGATTGCGGAGGCACTACACGAAAGACGCAACTAGCTTATTCCGCCACCGCAATCGAAGAGAGCAATTCGCCGCAAAGAAGAATGCGTTCTCAAATAATGCGGGCGACAGAGCAAAATTGGGGATTGTATCTTTCCTTGACTTTATTTATTCCAAATTTTGCACTATCACATCGCATTTTAACTTTGATCATTTTAGCATCGCATCCTCTTTAATCGGTGCAATCATTTAACATTGATTAATTTAGTAAGGCACCGCATTCTTTCTCTTTGCCAATTATGATTTCAATGATGAAACACATGCCTCTATTTTTTCGTATATACTAGAGTCAACTTAATTTTAGGACAGTCAACTCATGTAATATTTTTAGAAGTCAGTGGTCTGCTAGCTTTCTTTCAAACTGACCTTTTACGAAACTTCCTAAGAGCATCGCATGACCTCTTTCAATCTTTCAGCAATGGAGATATTGCTGCATTTAAATTTGGGGGTGCAGTATTCATTTTTCAACCTTACTATTTTTAGTTTCTACAAAATAAAAAAAAACGTTGCGATCGGATCCTACTTGTAGTAGGATGTCCACATGACACCCGTGAGGGCAAGCCAAAACGAAGGTAGGAATCATGATCAACACATAAATAAATGATCGCAACTTCGCTGCCAAATGGGCATGAGTTTAGACTGAGAAAGAGTGCCTTGCTCGTAGTTGGATGCCCGCATGATACCCATGGGGGCAAGCCAAAACGAAGGCTAGGCACTTGGATCGGCGCAAGGTCATAGAAAAAAAAATAGATGTCTAAAATACGCAAGGATAAAAATCATTTGAAAACACCCTAGTTGGAAAAAAGTTTTATGAAATAAATCATATGATGCCCTGGAATCTAGTAAAGTCTTTTTGAAGGTTAAACTTGCGGTCCCTAAATTATAGAAATATTTTAAGAGGCCTGGATAAAAATTAAGGAAATTTTGGTGCATAGGATTTGAATAAGGCATCCTTGAGAAATCTAGGAAAAAGAAGACAGTCTACTTTCTAAAGAAAATCTTTATGCTTGAGGATAAGCATTGTTTAAATTTGGAGGTGTGATAACGGGCATAAATGCATGTTATTATAGCATAAAGTTATAAAACAATATAGGATTGCGATGGTAAAAATATACAATATTGTGTCCAAAAGCATTAAGTTTACAACATTGTGATCACATCCGTCTGTCGCATTAAAACAACTAACTTATGTATTTTATGCAGAAAAATGTGTTGACGCAAGGCGAAAATGCAATCTGAAGAAATTAACGTCCGAACGCATAAAGGATTGTGACCGCAAGGCTATGCGATCATTTGTGTTCATGAATTCTGCTCAAGAAGGTGTCCGCATAGAGCTGGCGCATCAAGGTGGGCACATCTAGGTGAAAGCTTAATAAATCACGATGGGACAGAAAGCTGATGACGGTCGATTCCGAGTTAAGTTGACAAGCTGTCAACGACATACTGTAGCAAGTACACTCAACTTTTTGGTGACAATTATTCGGCGCATCAGACAGAGGATTAATGCCATCCCATCAGTGCAATCATAAGAGAGAAGAAGCTTTTCAACCTAAAGCTCTATAAATACCGAAGGCCACCTTCAGTGAAGAAGTTCGCTCAGGTTACAGAATTTACCATATAGATAGAAGTAGCCTTGTTCATAGTTTTTCTTCTACTTAGAAGGCAGAAGTGAGTGAAGGGAGATTACACTGAAAGATTGTCTCGGTGAACTCGAAAGAGTGCCAGGGAGCATCGAAATCAGAGAGAGGGCCAACTCTGTTGGATACAAGAACATCTTTTGGGCAGAATAGAGATAACAGTATAAAAGCCTTGGGAAGCAAGATATTGCTACTAGGGTCTCTACCCTTATTTTCCATTGTCATTTTGTACTCTGAATCTATTTATAAAAATAGAAATTGCATCTTTATATCTGTCCACTCTCTGTACATTACGCATGAGTAGTTAAATCTGTCGAATGGGTTGAGAAGCACTTAGCTAGCATAACCTGAGATCTTCATTCTATGCGATTATCTTGTATTATGTATGCGTCATTCGTTCATTAGAGATACTCGGGAGGGTAGTCTAAGGATAGAATCTAGGCTTGAAAAAGTCAGATTAGAATCTAGGCTCAGGAGAGTCAGATTAGAACCGTATAATCAAGAGATAGAAGCTTAGGAATAAGTTCAGTTTGCTATTAACGCATCGCATGCACCCTAGAGATAGGATATGATTGTATGCAGTCGCCTTGTCCTTGTGTGCATCTTTTGTCATTGCATAGACAAGAAGTAGAGACTTAGGAATAAGCTCTATAGACATTATTGCATTCATTGCATGTGTACTAAATTAGGAGTTACTGCATTGCATTGGAAAATGAACTGTTATCGCATGAGTATAGTATGATCGCATAGCTTGAACGCATTCTGAAGAAATGCTACCTAAAGACCTTTTTAACCCGTTCCTCCATATACTCAGTGTATCTGTCGCATAATTACTCTTTTCTCAAATCCGCCGCATACTTTTTGTACCTTAAACAACAATCCAACCAACACCTTGATTTATTTGTTACCGCAAAGTGATCTAAAATTACCATCGCATACTGTTTTCCTTAGTCCCTATGTTCGACCCTAGGCTTACCAGGCAACTCAGTAGGATTTATACTTGGGTCTTACTGAGAAAACTTGCATGCACAATGAATATTCCACCGTCGCATTCTACTCCATTATTTCATCACATAAAATAACGCATCATAAACCCATATAGCGAATAGGTGGGTTTGCAACCCTCCCACTACATCGAAGTTCCCTCAACACTTGAGGTGGATTTGACCTACTAGATGAACCTACTTCAACAACTCTTGTTGAGGTACCAGGCTCTTTATCAACTCTTGTTGAAGATTCAGTAGTTTCTTTGGAAAGCTCATTCAACACGATTTTGCTTCTAGGTATGTGCTCCCTTATATGATCCTCCTCAAGAAAAATAGAATTTTTCGATACAAACACTTTGTTTTCTTTAGAATCATAGAAATAACCTCCTCTCATTCCCTTGGGGTAGCGTACAAATAGGCATAACCTAGAACGTGGTTCCATTTTCTTAGGATTAGCCTTAAGCACATGTGCTAGGCAACCCCAGATTCTGAAATGATGTAAACTAGCTTTACGACCATTCCATAACTCTAAAGGTGTTCTGGCAACACTCTTGGATGGAACATAGTTCATGATTATTAAGTTCAGTATCCACTACATAACCCCAAAACAAGTCGGTAAGAAAGCATGACTCATCATGGACTGAACCATGTCCAATAGGGTTTGATTTCTCCTCTCTGATACACCATTCTACTGAGGTGTACCAGGTGCTGAGAGTTGGGAAACTATTCGATGTTCTATCATATAGTTCTCGAATGATGAATCCAAAAACTCTCCACCTTGATCAGATCGAAATGTTTTAATCATTCTATTTAATGCATTTTCAACTTCAGCCTTGAATTCTTTGAACTTTTCAAAAGACTCAGACTTCTGTTGCATTACATAAATGTACCCATACCTTGAATAATCAGCAGTGAAAATGATGAAATATTCATAACTTCCTCAGGCTCTTACATTCATTAGACCACAAAGGTCTGAACAGTAGCTCTAGAGGTTCTTTGGCCCTATGACCTTTTCCAGTAAAAGGCCTTTTAGTCATTTTGTCTTCAAGGCATGACTCGCATACAAATAAAGAATTTTCTTCTAACTCACTTAGAAGTCCATTTTTCACAAATCTCTCAATCATATTAAGATTAATGTGTCCTAACCTTAGGTGCCAAAGTTGGGCATTTTCTTTAGGAGAAATTTTAAGTGTTATTTTGAGTTACGTCAGTTTTAAACATCTCTATGTTATGGAGAACATTTATTGCTAACGGCCTTAGCACATACAAATTGCTTTCTAGTTGTGCAGAACAAATATCAACACCATTATTTGTAATAAACATTTTATTAGAAGAGAAAAAGAGTTGATATTTACATTCAAGCAGACACTTTACAGAAACTAAGTTCCTCTTTAAATCGGGAACTACATGTACATCATTCAGAATGAGAAATTTGTTCTGTAAAGTCAATCGAAGACCTCCTATTGCCACAACTGAGACGACGTGTTCAGTTCCAACTAGCATTGTTATCTCACCAGCACTAAGCTGCCGCCAGTAATTAATTCACTAAAATGAAGAACAAACATGGTTAGTGGCCCCTGAGTCAATAATCTAGGCAGAATCATCATTCTAAACTAAACAAGTCTCAAAAACTAGTAAATCACATTTACCTTGTTTGGCTTTCTTCTTCTCAGTCAAATATCTGGGGCAGTTTCACTTCTAGTGCCCGTAGTGGGTTAGCAGGCGCCTTCCCCTTACCACCCTTCTTCTTCTTCCACTTTCTAGTGCCGGAGGAAGAAGGTGCAGACTTAGTTCTAGAGGTCGAACCTTTTGGATCTTTTTGGAAGATGAAGCAACATTTACTTCACCCTTCTTCTCCTTGCTTTTTAGCAAAGATTGGAAAGTCTGCAACTCATTGAGTAGAGTTGTAAGGCTGTAGTTAACTCTGTTCAAAACAACATTGCTAATAAAATGAAGGAAGCTTTTTGGTAAAGATTCCAGAATAATGCTAACCTGGCTGGCCTCATTGATGCTCGACCCGTTCATTTCCACCACATTGAAGTGGACCATCATATTGAAAACATGTTCCCTAAGAGATGTTCCTTCCTTCATTCGTGAGTCAAAGATGTAATTTAGAGCGTCGAGTCTGAGCTGCATGGACGGTTGTCTGAACATTCCCCATAGGGACTCCATGATCTCGCGTACAGTGACCATGGGCTCATGCTTCTTGGCCAAAACTTCGTTTAAGGTTGGCCAAGATGTGCGCTCGGGCTTTCTTGTTTGCCCGTGTTCAGGACTCATATGCGTCTCAAATAGTTCGAGCAGCAGTAGAAGGTGAAATAGGAGCACACTCCTCCGTAAGGACGAAGCAGAGATCATTGATGATTAGTATCGTATTAATGGTATTTTTCCAACTAGCGTAATTTTCGCCAGTTAATTTATCAGCGGCAAGCAGACTAAGTGTAGCAATAGCCATAATCAAATTGCTGAAAAATGAACAAACTTAATTAAGTATACTTGCATTAAACCAATTTTACAAAACCAATCATGTTTTAGCAAAATAGTCTAGTGTACCCTAAGTGACATCTATTTTGCAATGATACTTCAATGAGGCAGGACAAAACTCACCGTAGGGTGATCAAGTGCCTCTTCACTGAAATGAGAAAATCTCAACCATTAGATAGAAGCAACTCCTTGTAACTGAATCTAATAGTCACATTGTTCGATCCAGAATTTGTTAACATCCTTAACAATTCTGTGTAAGTGTAATCCCTCATTTTAGGTCATAGACTCCCATCCTAATGAGCCAACCTTAGGGAAAAGCCGACTAGGACAAGAGACTAAAGTAACCCTATCCATTTCTGGAGATCAAATAAAGAGTTGTTTAAAACTGCCATCCTTTAAGGGACACCCACGATGCCACGAGGTGATGCATAAAAACTTTATCGAACTTAATGATACAAAGGGATATGTTGTCACACGTCCCACTCCCACTTACTATGAGCATTCTCTCCATTCACCTTGGTATTGACCTACCCAAATACCACCCAAAAGGGGACACTCGTGTGGTGCCTAGATGCCGAGGATAGATCTCACGATGTGAACTTTTAGGGAGAAACGTGTAGAGGTTTAAGTGAAGTATCATATACCCCATTTACCTTCCACTAAATGTTCTACCTAGGGTTCATTAACTTAGAAAATCTGGCTACTGATTTTATCTAAGTGATTTGTTTAATTTGCTAAAAAACAACACTTGCTTTTCATGATTAAACAACTTTGATTCAAGTTTTATTAAACTCTTTAACAGACTTTCATCAAATTTGCATGCATGTGACAAATCTATCTAATTCTCCTTTCTAGGTAGGTTTCCAGGTAGGGGTGCGATGTTTCCATCGACTTAAGTACCCCAATCTAGCCAGAACCAACCTTAGTCAAAAGGTCCCTCATAGATACATTTGTTACATATTTAATCTTTTATTAGAATCAATTTAATCCTATTAAACCGATTTAAAAGATTAAACATAAATTTCTAATCTTATTAGAAACGTGATCTTAGGTTTATCTCAATCAAATTTTAAAACACTTTTAAAAAATGATTAAAGCCTAAGGTTTGCATGCAACTCTTTATTATTGATTTTAATTCTAATTTCATTAATTATAACACTTATAAATTAACCTAAGGTTCTGTCAACCATTGCAAGAATGACATACATAAGTTATTTATAACAATTATAAATAAACCTAAGGTTTTGTCATGCTTCATGCAATGTTTATTCATTACTAATATATGACTTTTATATAAACAAGTAATGAACTAATCTATAACGAACATTCCAAACATACATACAACCTTATATTATAACATTTATAATATAAATGATGCATGGATATGCTACAATACAAGCATATATTATAACTCTTATATTATATGATGCATGAGCATGCTTAAAGTAATTTAAATCATGTATACTAATATATAACACTTACAATATAAAATGATGCATGAAAATTAAATGCATAACCTATGGTGGGTTTTAAAACTATATAACATACATTATGACACATATAATAAACATACATCACATGCATATTTAAATAAAGTTGATAGGCCAGGATAGTAAATCTCAAAACCGGAAAAATGAAGGCTAAACTATTACAAAAGTTGAACTCCTCCGGTTTGGAACAAGTGAACTGGGTCTTGAATTGCTCGCCTTGAAGTCTTGCAGCTTGATCGTGTAGCAAACCTCCTAATCGTCGAGCAAGAGTGTCAAGTATAAATGATCGTGTAGCAAAAATCGCTTAGCTTTGGACTATGCGATGAGAATGAAAGTCCACGCGATCATGTAGCGTACATCGATTAGCGCATACCATGCGATCGTGTAGCTAAAGACTATGCGATGAACATGATAGTCTACATGATTGAGTAGCGTGAGCCGAGTATCGTATACTATGCGATCACGTAGCTAATGAATGTGTGATGAGCATGATAGCATACACGATCATTTAGCACGCATACCTTGCGTCAAGTATCAAATATCGCACGATCATTTACTCCTCGAGCATCTATGCGATCATGTATCCAATGCAACACGATCGTGTAGACAAGTCTACACGATCGCGTAGAATTAGCTCTTATACACATCTAGATGTGTATAAGACAAGTCTACACGATCGCGTAGAATTAGCCATGCGATCATTTAGCATATGCTACACGATCGTGTAGAAAAGTCTACACGAACGCATAGCGAAATCTAAACGATAGTTTAGCTCCAGCTACACGATGCGACCAACATTTCGTCTTCTCCATCGAAACGAACTGCAACCTTTGCGTTTGAAGCTTCATGAATAACTCAAAAAACAAAACGAATACAGACTCGATTGCAAGAATGATGCCCAAAAACACAGGAGCCCTTACAAATTAACTTTTATAATGTAAACAGAAAGCGAAAACAAAGATTACTACCCCGACTTTATCCATCAACAAACATCCACATACATTTAACGATTAAATGCAATGCAGATCTTAAAACCCACCAAACCGTAAATGATTTCAATACAATAAAATAGAATTTGAAATCAGAACACAACCTAACTTTGATACCAATTGAAGGAACTCGTATTATATAGAATCTTTGAGCCGAAGCAGATTGTCCAAATCCCATTTTGATTGAAACAAACAGTTACGGTAAAACAGTACAGATTAGGCATCATAACATAAATTACAGTATGCTTTTGAATAAGAAACAAGGTTCAAGAGATTATACCTTTGAAGAACTCCTCTTCACGTAAATCCCTCGAACTAACTAGAACTCCTCGAACGATCACGAACCCTCAAACAACAGCCAAACTCGAGCCACAAAGGAGAAGGACACTACCACTTAGTGACCTTGGTATTCTCGGTGTGAGAA
This sequence comes from Benincasa hispida, assembly GCF_009727055.1. NCBI lineage: Eukaryota > Viridiplantae > Streptophyta > Magnoliopsida > Cucurbitales > Cucurbitaceae > Benincasa > Benincasa hispida. The sequence goes on along the minus strand of NC_052350.1, from coordinate 720,811 downwards.
CCCAGTAGTGGTGGGTTCTGGCTATTTGGTTAGGAGGGAGTTTAGGAGTTGGAGGAGGAAGACGATTGAGGAAGAAACTCTCTATCGCATAGGAAAACTCTCAATCATTTAGATAGCAAAGTCTATCCCATAGATTCTGAGTTAATCGTGTAGTCTTTGTGTGTTTGTCGTAATGATTAGTCAGGGAAAAACAAAATCTTATTTTTATTTATCCCAACATGCCACAAAAATTGATTAACTTCCCACTAAGGTGGTTAGAGAGAAAAAGAGAATTAATTATCAAATAATTAATAATTATAAATAAATATGATAACCAATTTATCATATTATATTTATAACCTATAGTTTTAATATTGCATTATATACAATATAAACAATAGTTCTTTTTCTCTATTTTATGGAATTTAATATAAATCATATTTATATTAAATTTAACAACTATGAATCTCATTCCTAGAAAATATATTTGAATCACATTCAAATATTTATTCCTCCAATCAAACTATAATGTATCAAATACATTATATCAATTATATCATATATAATTGAACCATATATAATTAAATTCCCTCTTATTAATTTGAACATTTTAAATTAACCCAAAAACTGATTCTCAACTAAATCCTTTTGAGCTACCAAGTGGACCTTATGAACCTATAGCTTGAAGCTCCAACGATACGTGAATAATTAATTAAACTCTTTAATTACACTATCCTCTATCCATTAGTTGTCGAGCACTCCATTAAAGACCGATAGCTATACTCTTCGCACTACAGATATATTTATGTGTCCATTGGATATAACCAATCAACAGTAGGATCACCCTTCACAAATTGCTCGTAAGTACAGCTAGGCCAAATTACTATTTTATCCCTATAGTTACATCTAACTTCTAAAGTACCCTTGATCCCTCTAATGAATAATAGATCATAGTCCTACTATGACTAAACCCCTCTTGGGCCAGGAGAAGGTGTGACCCACATTGTTCAAAATCTGAAATCAACCCTTAAGGGAGCAATTTATCTACTTACCCTGTCTTTGGGGAAGAAGTGAATTTCATCTTGTATAGCTGAGTTCCTAACTCCCCAATCAGACGAATCCCGAAAATGGTCGGCTTGTTGAGTCGGCAATCTTGCCACTCTCACCCATACAAATCAAAGGACCATCCTCATAGGCAGGAGTTTACACCTCATTCAGGATTAAGGTCATGCTACCTATGGTCCTCCTAGTGAAATGAAAGTCTCTATTATGAATGGCATTATATAACGAGACTAAACATTTCATGATCCAGTCTTATACAAACTCCTTTGCATAGAATATCCCCACTCGCATGTCTAATACATGAATGATTAGGATCAGATCATTTATAGCACTACAGACCATTTAGGTTATCACTTAAACATGATCCACCTATATTCTCCACATACATGTTTAAGTTAAAACGATAACCTTAGATGTTAGTTTATTGGTTTGTGGTTAATGCAACTAAAATATCATATATTTCATAGACTAAGTGAATAAAATATCAAATATTATTAATCACAGATATGTTTATTCATACAAGGTTTACAAATTATAAGATCCTACAAAATTTAGGGCATCAACCCCAACAAAGGTACCCAGCCTTATCCATCTACTACAGATCGTTTAGGTTATCATTTAAACATGATCCACCCGTATGTCTCTACATACATGTTTAAATTACATAAAATAACCTTGGATCTTAGTTTCTTAGATTGAGTGTATACTCATAAATAACAATTATTTTATCAATAACAATTTGTTTATACAATATTTACAAACTAGGGGAATACAAGAGATTTAGGATATCAATCCCCACAAGAGGATAGTAGGGAAGATCAAGTGGTGGTCTACAAGGTGTTGTAGAGGAAATTCGAGTTTGAATTCAAGGATTGAAGAGTTCAACAAAGGTATGAATTTTAGAAACCCTACTTGTATTTTTTTGACCTTGTATGTTTCTTTGATAAAATCGATGGAATTAGAGTGCTTCAGATTCTAATTGGTTCTGCATGTTGAATGTCAATACCAACAAAACCTACTCCTGAGCATTGGTACTGAAGGTATGGTAAGGTATCTAGCTATATGATGATCCTTACTACAAATGTATGGTAAGGTAAGCTCTATGTTATTGACGTGTACGTAAGATCCTACTCAATTCTACCTGCATGTAAGATCTTTGTTATTGATGTTGATGAGATGAAGAAAAATGGCTCTCTCTCTCAGCTAAGATGATTAGGGATTGAGCAAAAAGGCTCTCTCGCATGTTCAGGCGAAGGAGTAGAGGATTTTTACAAGAAACGTTGATGAGTTTTAGTCTAAGTTTTTACATGCTATGATTTTATATTTTCAAAATTTTATTTTCGAACCCTGGAATGTGAATGTAAATTTTTTATTCTAAACATGTTTATATTGTTAACTAGAAAGTATGATTATTTAAAAGAAGTCACTCACTGGGCATTTTAAGATCACCTTTTATTAATGTTTTCCTCCACAGGTAGTAGTCAACGTCTTAAGGCCTAGCAGTTCTACAGTCAATCACTTCTCAAGAACAACAGGAACTTGAAGCTTAGGTGGCTCATCATGTTTTTGTTAAACTTGAGTCTTATGTTCGTACTAAGGGAAGTCGGGCTAGAGTTTCTATGGTTGTTGTAAATAGACTTACAGGACCCTTTAACTATGATATATGTGAATAAGTGTTATACTATAGGAGAATCTGTATGTTTAAGTTGTGTTGACTATGTGGTAATGGTCCATTATAAGATATAAATTGTTTATCAAGTACCAAGGGCGTTGGTTCATGGAAGTATGTTGGCAGTAATTGTCATAAGAGGGTTGGCAATTGTTGTCTTCAAACTTTTTCTCGGATTAGGAAGGTAATTCGGGAGAAGTTGTAACATGAACGGTGTTACTGAAACACATTCAAGTAGCATGGGAAAATAACCATCTCTCGGGTACAAGAATCAATAGTTTGAAACCACTTTCACAACCATTCAACATTCTTAAATCCACCATCAAGAGGTTTTTATATAAAACCATACAAATCGCAATTATATAAAATCAAGTGCCAAACTACATTTTCATAAATTCAACTCATATAAAACCAATGAGAGTTCAAAAATCATGATTCAAGCATTTTTGAAATAATAAACAAGTAAAATAGATCATGTCATCACATTTCATAAATCATGGCATACTATCATACTTATATATTTTTCATATCATATACTTAAAATGAAGCCACTCATGGATGAAACATATAGTTTATATTGAAAAAAGTTGAAAATAAACCACTCACAGTCACGGGCACGAGTTCCTTGGCTTATAATCCCTCCCGATCTCAATTTGACTTGAAAAAAATTCCTAAGGTTACTACACACTCACAAGAGATCAAATTAACCCTAAATAACCCTTAGTGATTCAATGTGACCAATTTGAACTTAATTTAACACCTAAACACTCACATTTTGCTCCTTAAGTTCATTTTTCTCAAATTATCCAAAATAGCTCAGAAATCACTTTAGAATCCAAAATTATTCATTTTAGGGTCAAAATATCAAGAAAATTCTAATTGGGCTTCAAAAATGCTCACCAACACCCAAAATGCTACACACACGGCTGGGTTGTCTAGGGGGTGGCTGGTAGCTACCTTTCCTAGTGAATTTCCTACTATAACCTGAAAGCTTAAAATACCATTTTCAATCAAATAAACTTGAAATAAATTTTATGAAACCAGAGGGACCTCTTATAAAAAGTTTTGGGTGCCAGAATCTTCTTCTGAGTGTTGAAAACTCCTTCAAAAACAGCAAACTTTGATTCACCCAATTTTCAGACAAACCTTGGTTTCCTTCAAGTTTTCTCACCTTCCCTGATCTCAAATCATTTAGAATCCTTTCATCTGGTTCAGAAATCATGAAAATAACACGGGTAAATTGGAAGAACTAGCGTTCCAAAAAGTACCATTTCACATCTTTTTCTTCAATCCAATCAATTTGAGTCAACCAGCTGCTTTTTGTCCTAATACGTTGATTCTTCTCATTCTTCGCTTCTCATTTTCATCGCTAATTAATTTTATCAAGTTAAATTAAATTTATAGATTTAGAAAATTAATTTAAAAATATTTTCCAACCCAAACACTTCTTTTCACTCTTGAACTACTTGTTTCTCTACCAAAAGTTTTTATTCCTTCTTTCTTTCTAACACTTAGCCCAATCACAACTCAATTATATAATTGGTCAAATAGTCAATAATATTACTAAGTTACTAAATAAATACAATTAAACTTACACTTGTAAAGTAATTTCCGGCTACCAACTTTAACACTTAGCAATAAAGCATGCTTAGGTCCATATAATCAAAGTGATTCATTAGGTAAATTCTAAATTCACTTATTTAAGGTAACCTAAGCATAAACAAGAGGAAAAGGGACTACGGTTGGTAAAAAGCCCGCAGGTACTCATCCTGATTGGGGCGGGGAATCCCTAGTTGACCGGGGACGGGGTTCAAACTGGGACACATTTACGGGGAGCATATCCCCGCTCGTCCCCAACCCCGAGCTATATATATATATATATATATATATATCAATAGTTTTAAGCTACTGTTTTATTTTTAAAATTTTTTAAAATCTTATTTCATAATATAATTAACTTTCATTTTTTTTATTGAATTTTAAAAATAACGAAATGTTAAAATATTTTTTTATTATTAAGTAAATAAATATAACAATAATCATACTAAATTGTTTACCTAAAAGTGTATCATCTTCAATAGAAATACAAAAAATTATTATTTTTAAATTAAATTTTTTTAAAAAAAATAATGGGCGGGGAATTTTTCCTTACAGGTACCCGATCCCCGAACGGGGAAATCCCGACCCCGACTCCTCAAAATAAGGAATGGGGAGTACATCCCTTGTTGGGGATGATGCCCTAAACTCTCGTTAGGTCTTGTAGTTTGTAAACACAGTTTTAAACAAATGCTTGTGATGTAATAATATATTATATTTTTCTTCACTTTTGTCTATGGAACATTGGATGTTTTAATTTCTTTACCATAAACCAATAAACTAAGTTCTATGGTTGTCGTTTGTAACTTAAGCATGTTTGTGGAGACATACAGGTGGATCATGTCTTAAGTGATAACTAAAATGGTCTGTAGTATATGGATATAGAAGGGAAACCTTATCCTGGTAACACTACGGATGTGACCCACTTTTTAGAACAGTTATAATAATGTGACTTGCTATAGATGGACTAATGCTGATCATTCATGTGGAGATATGCGAGCGGGGGCGTCCTATACAAAGGAGTTTGTATAAGACCGAACCACAAAGCATTATAGTCTCGTTATACAATGTCGTTCATGACAGAGACTTCACTTCACTAGGATGACCATAGGTAACATGACCTTAATCCTGAGTAAGTTGGAAACTCCGGCCTTTGAGGGTTGTCCTTTGATTTGCATGGGTGCAAGTGGCCAGATCACCAACTCAAACCTACCATTTTGGGGATTCGTCTGATTTGGGAGCTAAGAACTCAGCTACATAAGATGGAATCCACTTTTTCCCCCAAGCAGGGTAAGTAGATAGATTACTCCCTTAAGAGCTGATTCTAGGGCTTCAACAATGTGGCGCCACACACCTTCTCATAGCCCGAGAGGTGTTTACACATAGTATGATATGATTGAACTGATCAATTATATATATGATATAGTTGACATGATGTATGAGATACATTACTCACTCAAGCCTTTCAAGTCAGGGCAAATACTGAAACGAGTTTGAGTGGATCATCCAGGTCTTTCTTCTTGGCCTTGAAAGTTCCAAGGTCTATCTTTCTAGTAAGGCTGGACGTAATATCCACTTCCCCTTGTGGAGCAGGGCTTCTTTATGGAAAAAGGAGGAATGAGATGGGGGTGTCGAAATAATCAAATAATTAATTATTCTTGATCCCTATTCTTGGTTTCAATTTTTCCTAGTTTATCAGAACCTTTTTTTCTGATTCGAGGGGGATCCTGTTGAGTTCTTACACTTTCATGTCTACAACTCAGTTCATCTGATTATTACAGAGATGAACCTAAGCCGGAATATGAACAATAAAAGAAAATACCGACTAAACCGATCACAGGAATACCAGTTACGGTACCTATTATCCAAAGAGGAATCCTTCTAGTAGTCTCGGCCATTTGTCCCACTTCCCTCCCCATTTCATCAAGTGGTCGTGCTAGAGACAGAAACAGTCATAGATAATTATGAGATGATATCCCAATAGGAACGATTTCAGCGCCCCTCTCTAGATAAGAAGCAGAACGCGCTGCGTCTGCTTACTACTCTCGCTTTCTCTTCCTTGATCGTAGTTGGTACTACTTTCTCTTGCTGCTCAAGATGGTCGATTGTCGTGGATTAGCATCTCGAGGTTCTTTGATAGGCATGAAGAAATCATCTTGGTAGCAACCACCAAACCAATAGAACCAGGGTTAGCTCAGCTGCTGGTCCACAAGCAAGGTAAGTAGGTCCATTACCGGCCGGCGGAGGACCGAAAAGACCTAACNTCAGCTGCTGGTCCACAAGCAAGGTAAGTAGGTCCATTACCGGCCGGCGGAGGACCGAAAAGACCTAACAGAGTAATCCCTTATCTCGGATCGGAGATGCTGACGGGGCGGGAATCGAAGTGGGGGAGCTCTCTACCGCCTGTGTCTATCTCCTGTCAAGTATGCTCCCCCAGACATAGACTACGTAGAGGGTAGTATTGACTCTTAGAAAGATAAAATATCACTGCAAGAACATAAGATGTTGTTACGAATATAACTCCCGAGGGATCGACCACTATTCTAAATATAGTAAAGTAAGGCGGAGAACTGTTGTTCATTGGAGTGCGGAGGTTGTTCCCATCATTGAAGTCAGAGTGTGGGACTGAGCCTTCCGAATGATAAAGACAAAAAAGTGTTTCGTTTTGTTGGTTTAGAGGAAAATGATATAAATATGATTGATATCTAGTGGAGGAGAAAAGAACTATGGTTTATATGTTGCATTTGTTGTGATATTAAACTATAGGTTATAAATACAATATGATTATATTTATTTTTTAATTTAAATGATTATGGGATAATTGTTGTCCGAGTTTTTCTCTATAACCGATTGAGTTAGTGGGAGATTACATTCAGTTTTCGTAATTGAAGCATAAAATGAAAATAGTTTTCATTTTGCAAAGAATCAGACATTCGCTCACCGATTATGTATACTACCTATCGCATAGCAAACCGAGAGCATACACAACAACTCAAAGTTTCTAAATGATCGTATACACGCGCACAGTTTACTAAATGAATGCATAAGATTTACTAAACGATCATCTAGCTCTTTCTATGCGATCGCGCGCCTGAGCGTTTTACTAAACGATCGGCTATATGATCAAGCCCCTTTTACTACATGATTGTCTACCATTACCTAAATGATCAAGCATCTGTCTATATTATAGACATCCGATATCTCCCACTTGCTTGGTCGTGGTAAACGATCGTCTCTTCCTCCTTCCCTCTAACAAATCCAACAGAGGCCATACCTCCTAGATTCTCATTCCGAGAATACCAAAGGTTCCGAGTGGTAGTGTCTTCCTTGTTACCAAGTTTGTGAGGAGTCCTTTCATGGGTAGACGATAGCGATTTGATGGACAACTGGTTTGGACGATCTTAACGAGAGCGAGATTGGCTTCCTAGACAAGAGTGAGATTTCTATGAAGAAGAGTTCTTCAACTAGTATGTATCTTGTTCTCTTGATGTTGTTAAAGTTCAAAGCATGCTGTAATTTATTATTAAATGTATAACTAGTTTGTTTGATTGTGAATGCGATAATTCTGCCACAATGAGTTTGGAACGATCTTGCTTTTGCTCAGAGGTACTCTTTGATAAGAGTTACTTCAATCTCGTGTCTTTTATTCCATCTCTTAACACCACTCAAAATGTTCGAGAGGCCTACGAGCGTTGGACACGGGTGAATGAGAAGGCTCGAGCCTATATCTTTGCCAGTATTAATGATGTTTTGGTCAAGAAGCATGAGCCCATGGTCTCAACGCATGAGATCATGGAGTCCCAGTAGGGGATGTTCGGACAATCATCTGAACAGCTCAAGCACGAGGCTCTTAAATGGTCCACTTTAATGTGGTAGAGATGAATAGGTTTCAAATCGATGAGGGCAACCAGGTTAGCATTATCCAGCATTCGTTGTTGGATAGCTTCCTGCACTTTCTTAGCAATGTGATTCTCAACAAAGTGAACTATGCTCTTACAACTCACCTCAACGAGTTACAGACTTTCCAACCCCTACTGAAAATTAAGGAGAAGAGAAAAGGTGAAGCAAATGTTGTTTCATCTTTAAAGACGTTCCATACAGGTTCAACCTTATAAACGAAGTCTGCACCTTTTACTCCTTACACTGGAAAGTGGAAGAATAAGAAGGGTGGTAAGGGGAAGGGGAAGACACCTGCTAACCTACAGCCTATCGCCCAATGGGGTAGGCATCCAGCACCGATTGACAAGGGAAAGTGTTTCCACTACAACAAGGATGGGCACTGGAAGAGGAATTATCCTCGCTGGCTTAAGGAGAAGAAGGTGACCAAGGCTAAGGAAAAACAAGGTAAAGATGATTTACTAGTTTTGAAAACTTGTTTAGTGGAGAATGATGATTCTGCCTGGATTTTTGACTCGAGCGCCACTAATCATGTTTGTTCTTCTTTTCAAAGGATTAGATCCTGATGGCAGCTGGAGGCTGGTGAGATGATGATGTGAGTAGACATCGAGCACGTCGTCTCAGCTGTGGCATTGGGAGGAGTCCAGTTGACTTTATAGAAGAAATTTTTTTATTTTACATGATGTATTTGTAGCTGAGTTGAAAAGGAACTTAATTTCTGTAAAGTGTTTGTTATAGTGTAAATATACTCTTGATTTTCAATTGAATAAAGTGTTTATTCATAAAGATAGAGTTGAAATATGTACGTTGTGCCTCTTTGTAGACTACCCCAAAGGTACACGAGGGGGTTACTTTTATAATTCGAAGAAAAATAGAGTGTTTGTGTCTACGAACGCTACCTTCCTAGAGAAGGATCATATTACGAGCATAGTCCACATAGTAAGGTCCTGTTACCTGAGCTTTCCAACGAAACTACTGAAACTTCAACAAGAGTTGTTGAAGGGCCTGCTTCATCAGCAAGAGTTGTTGATTATAGTTCATCTGGTAGGTCGGTTCCACCTCAAGAGTTGAAGGAACCTTGACGCAGTGGGAGGGTTGCGAACCCACCTGTTCTCTATCTGGGTTTCACGGAAATCCTGGCTATGGTAGCCGATGGCGACGTTGAGAATCCATTGTCTTATCAGAAGGCAATGGAGGATGTTGACCAAGATGAATGGGTCAAATCCATGGATCTCGAGATGGAGTCGATGTACTTCAACTCAATGTGGGACCTTATAGATCAACCTGATGGGGTAAGGCTTATAGGTTGTAAATGGATCTATAAGAGAAAACGGGGTGCCGATGGGAAGGTGCAAACCTTCAAGGCTCGACTTGTGGTAAAGGGTTATACCCAAGTGGAGGGTGTCAATTATGAAGATACTTTCTCGCCTGTTGCCATGTTGAAGTCGATCTGCATCCTCCTATCCATTGTCGCATATTATGATTATGAGATTTGGCAAATGGACATTAAGACTACCTTTCTGAATGGAAATCTTGAGGAGACCATTTATATGGTGTAGCCTGAGGGATTCATAGCCCAAGGTCAAGAGCAAAAATTTTGCAAGCTGAATCGATCCATTTATGGGCTGAAACAGGCGTATCGATCTTGGAATATTTAGTTTGATACTGCAATCAAATCGTACGACTTTGACCAAAACGTTGATGAGCCTTGTGTTTATGAAAAAATCATCAATAGTTTAATAGTTTTCTTAGTGTTGTATGTAGATGATATCCTACTCATTGGAAATAATGTAGGACTACTGACTGCAGTTAAGAACTGGCTAGTGACCCAATTCCAAATGAAAGATTTGGGAAAGGCTCAGTTGGTTCTTGGTATATAAATCTTTCGAGATCGTAATAATAAAGTGCTAGCCTTGTCTCAAGCATCATACATTGACAAGATGTTGCTCAAGTACTTGATACAGAACTCTAAAAGGGGTCTACTACCGTTCAGGCATGGAGTTACTTTGTCTAAGGAAACGTGTCCTAAGACACCTCAAGACATTGAGGAGATGAGACAGGTCTCATATGCATCTATCGTAGGCAGTTTGATGTATGTGATGCTCTGTACTAGACCAGACATCTGCTATGTGTTAGATTTTATATCCTAAAACTCGTAGTTTGTAATATCATATTCTTGTTCAATAAAGCTGTTATTGAAAATCTTTAGTAAATTTAAATTCTATATTCATGAATCCAATAAACTAAGATTCTGAGGCTATTAAGTTTAAGTTTGAACTTTATGTAGTGACATAAATATGGATCAAATTCAAATATATATAGCCAAAATGGTTTATAGTATATGAATAAGGTTAGGCGCCTTATTCTGGGGACACTATGAATGTGGCCCATTTTGTAGTTAGTACAAACGATGTGATCCTAAACCGTTCATGTGGAGACATGAAAATGGGGGCATCCTATGTAAAGAGTTTACATAAGACTGAACCATGAAATAGTCACTTTTTACGTTCTAAATGTCGTTTAATGTATAAAACTGACTATTTCGTTAATTGATGACTTAGGTAACTTAATCTTAATCCTGAGCTAACTATGAACTCCTGTTCACTCGGAATTATCCTTAGATCTGCATAAGTGAGGGTAGCTCATTATCGCTGGCCCAATAAGCCTCCCATTTCAGAGGTAAGATCAGGTGGAAAGCTGGAAACATAGGGTGCAAGACGGAATTCACTCCTACCCGTTATAGGGATAGTAGATAGGTTGTTCCCTTTAGTATTGAATTCAGGTCTTGAACAAGGGGCCCCACCTTCTCATTGGCCCGAGAGGGGTTTGGTTTATAGGTTGGACCTTAAACTAATTGTTCATTAGAGGATAAGTAGGACTTAAGGAATAAGATGTAGTCTCGGGGGTGAAACGGTTTTTATGACCCATCCGAGATTACGAACAACCTGTGAAGGATTAGCTTACTAATCATGGTTATATCATATGGACACAAATATATCTATAGTGAGGGGATTGCAACTACGGGACTATAGTGGAATGACCCGTGAGTTAACGAATGTTGATTAGCTCTATCTAAAGACTTTAGCCAGCTAATCTCAGATCGTTGGAGCCCATGATTTATAGGTTCATTAGGTTCCCCTACCGGTTCATATGGATAAAACTTAGAACAGTATGATAGAATAATTCAAATTGTTCGAATTAGGTGAAGAGAGAGAAACCGACAAGTATATGTGATATAGTGGTCGGATTTTTAGTTTAGAGATACATCTTTAATATTTAAATGTGATTTAAATATCAAGAATATGAATACGTTCATATTCGGAAGCTCAGAAATAATGGAAATGGTCAAAGATGTAAAAAGTCAAAGAGTTGACTTTTGACTTTGAAAAGTCAAACTTTGACTGACCTTATATTCAAATGTGATTTGAATTTTGAGAAAATGAATGCGGATTCATGCTCGGGAGGTCAAAATTAGTCAACGTGGAAAAAACATAAAAAGTCAAAATGTTGACTTTTTCGGTCAAAGTTTGACTTTGACCAAATGACTATTTTCCCCTTTGACTAAAGTTAATAGGAAAATCCAAACTTTTGTTGGATAATTCCATTAACAAAATAGTGGGTTAGGTGTTGGTTTATAGTGGAGACATTAAGCCCACTTAGATAGTGGATTCTAGCTGTTGGGTTTTTATGAAGTTATTTCATGCAATTTTGCATGGCCCTTTTCTATAAATATGGGCTTGTCATTTTGGATTAAAAACTTTTGGAAATTTTGCAAAAATTGGTTTTTAAAAATTGGGCAGAAAAAATCCAAACCCAACCCAAATTTCACTTTACTATTTCCATCTCTTTCTCTCTCTCGGGTTCTTCATCCATCGGGTCCCACAACCCGGTTCTGAGTCTAGAGGATAATAGCTCAGCTCTAGTGGTTGTCTGATTTGTGTTCGAGCGGAGATAGACGAGGTTCAGGAGCTTCAAAGGTAATGTTTCTAAAAAACCCTAATAAACTAATTTAGGGTTGTATGTTTAGTTTATGCAATTAGAGTAAAATTGATCCTCAATTCCACTGTGCATGCCTACTTTTCCATCATGTGGTATCAGAGCATGTTTTAATTTTACTCAATTGCATGTGGTGGGTATCAATTTATTAGATAAAATTGAGATTGGAAACTAAAATGGTTTTTAAGTTTTGGCAATTAAATTAAGTTTTTTTGTAGTATTAATTTGTAATGCTCACATGTTCACAAGCATTAATGTGTGAAAAAGGGTCTATAAATTTGCTAGAATCATTAGAGTTAAAATTAAGATGTAATTGCTCGGTTTCGGGAAAGAGGACAGCTTCAAAATGAAGGAAAAAAGGCTCACAGACTCGAATTTACTCCCAGACCCGAGAAGGCTGTCCCCAGACCCGAGAGAAGCCACCAGACCTGCCGACTCGATTCGCGCTCGCCGCTTCGCTTCACACGACCCGCACACCCACTCGCTCCGCTTCGCGCACTCGTGCGCCTGCCTACTCCAGTCGAACCATGCTCCAGCGCTTCCATTGACTGCGCCTTCGGGCGTTGACCAGCCGGTCCAGACGGTTTGGACCGGTCTAATTGTCCTGGTTGAGCCGGTTTGACCGGTTCAACTTGGTTTTTGGAGTTTTTGGGCCAGTTCGAGAGTTTTTGGGTCAGTTCAAGTTGATTCAAAGGTGTTTGAAGCTGGTTCGAGAGCGATTTTTTCTACTACACCAAATTATTATTGTAATAATTTAGTTATTAGCTTAATTTAAGAGTCAAAACCAATCCATTTTAGGGTGTTTAATTAATTATGCATGTTGATGTATGTTTTTATTAAATTTTGAATCTTGTTGTGCATATAGTATGCCATATAGATTTAAAATCTCATCATAGGTAAACATGTACATGCATTTAATATATGTTATAATTGTTATAATGTATATAGTATGCATGTTAAGTTTTTTTAATATAAAGTATTATATTAAAGCATGATCATTAAGTATGAATGTATGTTATAGATGTATAATTCTAGAGTTATAATGGTTATAATTTTATATTATAATAGTTATAAAATAACCTAGACTTTAAAATCTATAACAAAGGTAAAAGTTGCATGCTCACCTAGGATTAAATTGGTGCAATTTCAATCGACTTTTCTAAAGAGTTAGAATAGGTCAATTACGTGTTAAACAAAGAGTTATTTACTTACTCAGGGAGATCTTGTCTAAGGTTGGGGGTTCTTAAGATAACAGTTTACGGAACACCTCCTACCTGGAGATCAAACTGGCGTCTAAGTCAAATAACCCTAGTTTTAATGAGCATGCATGAGAGATGTGAGGTAATGAAATTTGTTTATCACCTAGACATCGTAGGTTAAAATCCAGTATAAGAGTTATATATGGATCTATCACCTAGACTTAGGATATGTTTAATTTAGCCGAAATATATCTCTAAGTATTTTTTATACCCTAAACCATTATAAAACACTTCAGCTAGAGAGAAGTAGCGTACTTTTAGCTCTAGCGTCCCTAAGAGTTCACATCGTGAGGTCCATGCAGGGCTTTGGGTCGTGCTTAGGGGAGAGAGAAGAGAATTGCCTGGAGCTCATAAGAAGGGTCTAGTGAGGTGAAATTCCATCTGATTTTAAAGATGACATCTTGTCTAAAAGTATAATAAAACTCTTTTCAGAAGGATAGATTGTTGAGATAAAGCATAAACTTGGTTCAGACCTACAATCAATGGGTCTGCAATTTACTGTTATAACGATATTAAAGAGTACATCATGCAATAAGTCCATGAACATGTTTTCTCCTAAACAGCAAGGTCCTCTCTTTATCCGCTTCTGTGTAATATCGCATCTAACCTTATTAATATAGCCTCCTTGTTCGATCTGAAAGGGACCGATGAGAGTAGGCCGTGCAAAGTATCCTCTATACTATCTCTTTAATAGAAATTCTAGTTATATTAATTCGCGATTCAATTTTAGTCGTAGCTAAGGATTCATGTTTCTTTGCAAAAACATCAGACATGCTGCAAGGAATTTCCGGGCCTTTTCATTGGCTTGACCCATAATCATACGGCCCTAACGTCAGTTTCTCAAGATAATTTGAAGGACTCAAGCTTGAGGTACATTAGAAAATCTTAGATTCGTCAACTACCAGTATGTTTAAATTTGTTTCCATCAGCAATTTTCTTCAAATATATCGGGTCCGGATTATTAGTCCTTCTTGGAGCTAAGAAAAATTGAATTATTGAGCCTATTCATTTGCTGAAAAAAGTATAAACAATATTCTTTAGAAAATACACCAATATTAATTCACACAGGATGCAATAAGAACCAGTGCCCAAATTAGTGCGATATAAATTTTCTATACATCGGTAATCAGACTTCATTATTATATTTTACAAACGAATACTTATTTCTTTCAAGAGTATATGCTATTAGTATGTAATCTTCCGACCTGGAAGTATGGCATTCATTATTGTCCTGCTTGTCCGAGAATCAAAAGTCTACAAATCTTTATGTACGATCTGACAGCATGCACTTCTAAAGACAAGATGACTCCACGAAATTATAACTCTTTATTCTATAGCACTTAAGTATCATCCAGCTACATTCCTTGAAGTTCTGCACGTTAAAGTATATACTAACATTTTAGTAAGTGCTTCGGCTACTAAGTAAACCCTCGAACCTTTGTGATACCATTTAGCTCTTAATATGTATCTTCAAGTAAACGGCAGAATATTCTCTCTAACATGATACCCGGAAAGGTGGTATAAGTTCTATACTAATGAAATACTTGATCAGAGAGCCTATTACCAAAGTTGGAGTTCGTCGGCTGTTTCTGAATCCTATTTGACCTTATATACAACCCTACGAAGGGAGAGGTCGCTCGACTTCTCTCAGGGCTAAGACATGATCCAGCGAGCAGCATTTCACATCTATCGGAAATCTCAAATCACGGCTGCGGACCTAGATTATGCTGAAGAGAACATCGTTGGCACTAGATGTTGTTTATAAACACTTACCCCTCACTCCTTCACATACTATGAGGTACACTTAACTATCCCCTAATCACCTTGATTATTGATCATGCAATCACTAATAGAACTCTCCAAAAGGGAGTTCCGCTCCTTAAGT
>NC_052350.1:689281-704226 GCF_009727055.1 Benincasa hispida | reverse complement strand
TTAAAAGATATTGATATTAATTGTTCTATAATACAAGTGATAGATATCAAATCCTCTTCATAAGAGGTGCATACAAAACATTTTTTTAAGATTAGATATCTATTCTTTATAAAAAAACTTCAGATCTCCACTGCTTCAGTTGAGACAACCTCTCCTGTTCCAACATTTGAGGGTTATCTCACTTCTTTAAGCTTTTTCAAGAACTAGTTTCTGAAACAGAAACAAATATGATTAGTGGCTCTGAATCAGTATCAGGTTTGAGTATTATTCCACTAAACATGTTTCAACGACCAGTAAATCATATTTAACCTTGTGCCGTTTTCTCATTTTTCTTCTCTGCAAGGTACTTTGACAATTTTTCTCTCCAATGCCCGTTTTGTTTACAGTGAAACATTTTTCTTTATCTGTATCCTTTTTCCTTTTTATCTTGGAAGCCTACCCTTTTCCTTCTTTTTCATTTGAGCTTTAGAGGTCCAACTTATTTTTTAGAGGACGATCTCCTTATAAATTTTTTCTTAGTGGTAACAAACATTTGCTTCACTTATTTCCTTTACCTAAAGTAAGTTTCGGAATTGTGGAGCTCATTAAGAAGGGTAGTGAGGTTAAATTCTATCTTATTTAAAGATGCATTTGTCTCAAAAGGTATAAAAAACTCTTCAGAAAGATTGTTAAGATAAAGCTAACTTGGTTAGCCTCATCAATGGGTCTGCCATTTACTTTAACGATATTAAAGTACATCATCATATATAAATGAAGCGTTCATTTTTTGTAAAGGTATTCAAATTTGTTCTGCTACACTTGAAGACAACTTATATAAGTTAAGACCAACTAGAGAAAATTTCGTTTTAAATACTGAAATGTTTAGAACGTTAGAAACTCAGAATAAAAAACAAAAGGTTTCTTCCAATGCCTATCTATGGCACCAAGACTTGGTCACATAAATCTCAATAGGATTGGAAGATTGGTCAAGAGTGGACTTTTAAGTCAGTTAGAAGATAACTTCTTACCTCCATGTGAATTTTGTCTTGAAGGAAAGATGACCAAGAGATCTTTTTCAGGAAAAGGTCTCAGAGACGAAATACCCTTAGAGCTCGTACATTCCGATCTTTGTGGACCAATCGAGGTGGGTATGAATATTTCATCAGTTTTATTGATGATTATTCAAGGTGTGGTCATGTCTACCTGCTTCATCACAAGTCTGATTCTCTTGAAAAGTTCAAAGAATATAAGACTGAAGTTGAGAATGAATTAGGTAAAACAATAAAGACACTTCGATCAGATCAAGGTGGAGAGTATATGGATATACGATTCCAAGACTATTTGATAGAAAACGAGATCCAATCACAACTCTCTACACCTAGTATGCCTCAGCAGAACGATGTATCAGAAAGAAGAAACCAAACCTTATTAGATATGGTTCACTCTATGATGAGCTATGCTCAATTTCCTGATTCCTTTTGGGGATATGGACATTTTGCAAAAATTGGTTTTTTAAAATTGGGCTGAAAAAATCCAAACCCAACCCAAATTTTACTCTATTATTTCCATATCTTTCTCTCTCTCGGGTTCTTCATCCATCGGGTCCCACAACCCGGTTCTAAGTTCAGAGAATAGTAGGTCAGCTTTAGTGGTTGTTCGGTTCGTGTTCAAGTAAAGATAGGTGAGTTTCAGGAGCTTCAAAGATAATGTTTCTAAAAAAACCCTAATTAACTAATTTAGGGTTGTATGTTTAATTTATGCAATTAGAGTAAAATTGATCCTCAATTTCACTGTGCATGCCCACTTTTCCATCACTATGTTGTGGGAATAGTCAGTAGGTATCAGTCTAATCCAATACAGGGTCACTGGATCGCAGTCAAGAACGTCCTCAAGTATCTTCGAAGAATAAGGAACTACATACTCGTGTATGGAACTAGGGATTTGATCCTTACTGGAAACACAGATTATGACTTTCATACTGATAAAGACTCTAGGAAGTCCACTTCAGGGTCAGTTTTTACTCTTAACGGAGGAGCAGTAGTGTGGCGAAGCACTAAACAGCAGCTTGTGGAGCTGCTAAGGAGGCCATTTGACTCAAGAAGTTCCTGACAGATCTGAAAGTTGTTTCAAACATGTCTAGGCCCATCACCCTCTATTGTGACAATAGTGGTGCTATGGCGAACTCCGAAAGCCCAGAAGTCACAAGCTCGACAAATATATAGAGTGAAAGTATCATCTCATCTATGAGATAGTGCATCGAGGGAATGTGATAGTCACAAAAATCGCTTAGGAGCACAACGTTGCTTACCCGTTTATGAAAGCTTTGACGCTATAGTTTTTTAAGGTCACCTTCAGAGCATGGGTTTACGAGACCGCCCGCAGCTGGACTAGGGTAAGTGGGAGATCTTTTTGTATATTGGGCCTTAGTGCCCTAGTTTATTGTTTTTGTTCTAGTTGTTTGTACACCCCACTCACTTTAGGACAAGCGGGAGATTGTTGGGGATGATGTCCTAAACTCTCGTTGGGTCCTGTAGTTTCGCTAAACACATTTTGAACAAAACTCTTGTGATATAATAATATATGAATATTTTTCTTCCACTTTTTTCTATGGACATTGGATGTTTTAATTGCTTTACCACAACCAATAAAACTAAGCTCCCTGGTTGTCGTTTGTAACTTAAGTATGTATGTGGAGACATAACAGGTGGATCATATTTAAGTGATAACCAAAAATGGTCTTATAGTATTATGAATATAGGAGGAAACCTTATCCTGTTATGCTAAGAGAGTAACCCGCTTTGTAGAATAGTTACAAATGTTGTGACTTGCTACAGATTGTTTGATCCTGATCATTCATGTGGAGACATGCGAGCGAGGCATCCATATAAAGAGTTTGTATAAGATCGGACCACGAAGTGTTATAGTCTCGTTATATAACGTCGTTCATGATAAAGACTTCATTTCACAGGATGACCATAGTAACATGACCTCAATCCTGAGTGAGTTGGGAAACTTCTGCCTTTGAGAGCGGTCCTTTGATTTGCATGGGTGCAAGTGGCCAGATCGCCGACTCAAACCTACCACTTTGGAGATTCGTCTGATTTGTGTAGCTGGGGCCACTCCCCGCCTCGTTGCCTCTAAAAAGGACAAGGGCTCAAGTCAGTACTATTGGGTTTTATGTCCTAAAAATTGTAGATAGTAAATGTTATTAATTGACCGTCATCAATAAAAAGTTATGGATGTTAAATCAATAAACTTTATTGTTGTCTATTTTGTCTTACTAACCTTAAATCCAATAAATTAACATCTAAGGTTGTCTTATGAGTCTTGAACTATATGTGGAGACATACATGGATCAATGTTCAAGATACAACCTAAAGGATTTATAGTATAAGGATAAGGCTAGGTACGTTATCCTGGTAACACTATAGATATGACCCACTTTGTATTTGATACAAACATAATGATCCAACCCGTTCATGTAAGTGACAGCGAGTGGATATCCTATGCAATTAGTTTACGTAAGACTAAACTGCGAAATAGTAACCACTAGATGTAACACCATTGACTAGTCAAGTTTTTATTTCAATAGGATGACCTAGGCGGCTTAGTCTTAATCTTGAGTATATTATGAACTCTTGTTCACGAGGGATTGTCCTTTGATTTTTATGGGTGAGGGTGGCCAGTTCGCCGACCTAACATACCTACCATTTTGGGGACACGACTGAGTGAAAAGCTAGGAATATAATAATACAAGATGGAATTCACTCGTTCCCACCTTAAGAGTAAGTATATGAGTGTTCTCTTAAGTGGTGTCTCTAGGACTTGAACAAAGGGTCCTACCTTCTAATTGACCTGAGAGAGGTTTCTGTTTATTGGTTGGACCATAAACAAGTTTTTTATTAGAGGAGCACTAGTACTTAAGGAATCAGAGGTAACCCAAGGGTAAAACGAGAATTTGACCCAGTTGGAGTTACGAACACTCGTGAAGGACTAACTTGCTAGTATTGGTCTATATTTGTGGACACGGAAATATATCTATAGTGAGAAGAGTGTCTGTGGGTCTTTAGTGGAGTGTACCCACAATTAATGAATATTATTTAATTTGGTTAATGAGTTTAGCCAATTATTCTCATATCGTTAGAGCTTTTGATCTACAAGTCCACCAGGTCCCCTCGTTAGCTCACTAGAGGATACTTAAGAGGGATAATTTGAATTGACTATATATTAATATGATTAACATAAATTAATTATTGATATGATCTATAATTAAATTGGAAAGTAATATTTGAATAAAGTTCAAATTTATTAGTTTAAGTGAATTAGATTCACAAAGCATTACTTAATAAAGAGGTTTTACACATATACATGCAATGTTTATGATAATTAAATATATACATTAAATTGGGTTTAATGTATAAATGGTTAATTAATTATTGTGCAAATTAAAATTAAATAAGTGTTATTTAATTGTGCAAATTAAATAAGTGCTATTTAATTGGACTAATTGATTAAATAAGCATTATTTAATTAAATGGACTAATTAATTAAATAAATAGTATTTAATTAATTATATTAAAGGAAAATATATTAGGAAAGGGGCTTGGTCATTCTCTATATAAAGACCTCTCTTTGACCCTTTAGACATTCTCATACAGTCTCATTGTAGAGAAACTTTAACTAACATAACATCCTAGTGTTATTGTGTAGAATTTTCTCTGAACCTCTCTACTCTTCAAAACCCCCTTTTCCTCTTCCTCTCCCAATAGTTGGATACCACCTATCTTTTATTGAAATCCTAAGAGAATAACAAGGTTACTCTCATGGTAGTGTTCGAGATCGCTTAAGGAGTTCTGCATGATCAAGACCATTTGGAGATCCGTTCATTAGAACCTTGGGGAGGCTTGTTCGTGACTTTAAGGAATCTATAAAGGTAAGAATCATTCTAATATTTTCCCTAATGCATGCTAATTTACATGTTTGTACATTATGTTTAGTATAATTATTTTGTTTATTGTAAAAGTCTAATTATGGGATGCAAGATGTTGTAACAAAACGCTTCCGTTATGGGATGTGGTCCCTTCAAGTACCTCCTTTTTGTGAATTTTATCCTCGAAATTTAGCTAGAAGTCATCAGAAGAATAACTGAGGGTATTTGGCTCTCATTTTTTGTTCGCTTTCACAGGTTGCTTTTTCTACTGCATGGTTCCTCCACAACACTTTAACTAGTGGAATTGTCTTGTTCCTCAATACTTGCTCATTTTTATCTAAGATTTGTATAGATTCTTCCTCATAGGACAGAGTTTCCTTAATTTGCAGTGGTTGTGATTCTAGAACATGTGATAGTTCTAGAATATATTTAAACAACATCGACACATGGAACACATTATGTATCCTGGAAAGCTCCATTGGCAACGCCAGATGGTAGGCCAATGATCCTACACGTTCCAAGATTTCATAGGGTCTTATATATCTCGTACCCAATTTTCTTTTCCTACCAAAGCGTAGCACTCTTTTCCAAGGACAAAGCTTCAGAAAAATCTATCTGCCACCTTGAATTCTAGATCTCGATGACGTTTGTCAGCATAACTTTTCTAGCAATCTTGAGTCGTCGTAAGTTTCTCCCTGATAATCTTAATAGTATTTGTAGTGATTTACACTGATCCTAGACCGAGCAACTTCCTCTCACCAACTTCATCCCAACATACTAGGGTCCTATATTTCCTCCCAAACAAAGCCTAATATGGAGCCATTTCAGTACTAGAATGATAACTGTTATTATATGCAAACTCTATCAGTGGAAGATGAGAGTTCTAGTTGCCCTTAAACTGTAGCACATATCTTCGAATCATGTCCTCCAAAGTCTAAATAGTTTGTTCTGATTACCTATCTGACTGAGGATGAAAGGTTGTGCTAAACTTAAGTTTAGTACCAAGAGCCTGTTGTAAGCTTGGCCAAAACTTCGACGTGAATCTCAAATCTCAGTCAGTGACAATGGATACTGGTGCTTCATAGAGACGAACAACCTCTACTATATATATATTAGCCAACTTATCCAAAGAATAAGTGGCTTTAACTGGTAAAAATCTCGCTATTTTAGTCAACCTATCAATTATCACCCAGATGCCATCATGACCATTTTGAGTGCGAGGAAGTCCAAATAGAATGTCCATGGTAACATGTTCCCACTTACATTCTGGCATTGGGTGGGTTTAGGAGCCCAACTATTTTCTGTTTGATAGTTTCAACTTGCTGTCAAATCATGCACTTTAATATATATTCAACTATATCATATTTCATCCCAGGCCATCAGTAGAACTGGTTCAAAGTCCGGTACATTTTAGTGCTACCTGGATGCATCGTATAGGCTGAGCTGTGGGCCCTCTAAAATCTCTTATTATAGCTTTAAGTTTGACCTATTAGGAACACATACACGGTTATATATTATTATAGCTTCGACGTTCCTTACATCATAGTCAATCTGATGGCCTTGCTCCACTGTTTCTCTTATTTGCTTCAACATTTCATCATCTTTATGTGCCTCAACAATCTTGTCAATTAGGGTAGGCCTTACCTGAAATTGTGTAATTAAACCTCCTTGGTTATCTATTGTTAACACTACATTACAACTCTTTAGTTCACACAAAAGAGATGAATTAATAGCATTCAATGAACCTTTTGAGTATAATGTCTTTCTACTTAAAGCATCAACTACCGTATTAGCTTTATCTGGTTGATAATCAATAGTACAATCATAGTCTTTGATCAACTTTAACCATCTTCTTTGCATCATATTTAACTCTTTCTTATCAAGTGTAACTACCCAAATCTTTAATGCCAACTCTACTACTGCTAGCTCAACTATACTGCTGCTAGCTCTAGGTCATGTGTTGGGTAGTTACACTTGTGCTTTTTCAACTGTCTGGAAGTATAAGCTAGCACTTTACCCTTCTGCATAAAAACACACCTTAAACCCTGGCGAGAAGCATCACAATAAAGTTCGTACTCAACACCAGATGTTGGAAGTGTTAGAATAGGTGCTTAAATCAATCTCCTTTTTAATTTCTAAAAACTCCATTCACAATCCTCTGTCCATACAAATTTAGCATTATTCTTAGTTAGGGTTGTTAATGGAAGTGTCAACTTCGAGAATCTTCCCAAAAGCGGCAGTAATAACCAGCTAAACCCAGAATAAACTATGTACCTCGATTATTGCCATGAGTTGCTCCCACTTAAGTACTGCTTTTATTTTCTATGGACCAACTAAAACACCTTTAGCTAAAACCACGTGTCAAAGGAACATTACCTACTCGAGCCAAAACTCGCATTTGTTAAACTTTGCATACAATTTATCATCTCATAATGTCTGCAACACTGTTCTAAGATGCTCAGCATGTTCCTCACTGTTCTAAGATGCTCAGCATGTTCCTCCTTACCCTTAGAATAGATCAGCATATTGTCAATAAACACAATAACAAACTGATCTAGGAAATGATGAAATATCCTATTCATCAAATCTATGAATGTTACAGGTGAATTAGTCAATCCAAATGGCATTACTAAGAACACATAATGCCCATATCTCATTCTAAATGTTATCTTTGGAATATCTGATTCCTTAATTTTTAATTGATGGTACCCCGATTGCAAATCAATCTTGGAAAAGACTAAAGCATCCTTTAGCTGGTCAAATAAGTCATCGATGCATGGCAAATGATACTTATTATGTATTGTTACCTTATTTAAATGTCAGTAATAAATACATAATCTTAGTGTACCCTCCTTCTTTTGCACAAACAATACTTGTGTACGAATATCCTCCCTCAATCAATCTTCAAATCTTTTGCATTTGTCTCTTTCATCCTCAATTACTGAAATAGCATACTTGGACAGTTCTGTATATTTTTTCTCATATTCTATCGCCAACATCGTTCTTTGTACTAACTTTAAAAATTCATTTCGTTTCATATCACAGAATGACCGTGGATAGAACTTATAATAGAAGAATCTTCTTAATTCCTCCTAACTAATCTCTCTATCTCCGTGGATAATTGAGTCATACGCCTCTAGTCATTTGTCGCCCCTTGTAGTATGAAAGTGGTAAGTCTCGCCTTTCTATCATCCGGGCATCTCATCCCTCCAAAGCACCTTTCTACCATTTCCATCCATTCCTTAGCATCCGCAGGATCAACCATCCCTGAAAATTTTGTGGCACCCAAGGACTTCAAACGTTCTATCCCAAAGTTCTTTTCAGGGTTATCTTGCATGGCCCTCAAATTGGCTGTAAGTTCCTGAGCAAATCTAGTTATCATCTGTTCCAAAAAAATCATCTCCATGTGGGGTTAGTTTCAGATTCTGATTCCTCGGTTCCACTTATTACACCACCAGGAGCTTTACTAGTTCCATCAACTGGCTATTTCTTCGTCCTGCCATGACAAGCCATAATCCCTAGATTACAATATGTGACATTATATTTAGTGAAAATCATGGATATTCTATGCAAGCCTAAGACGTGCTGACTCTCTAACATATAACCCTCAGGTCTCCCAAAATCATACTTTGGTACCAAATTGTCACACCTCCTCCTAAATTACCCATCTAATCTAGAAAGAGATGTGAAGATGCTAAACATCACCTCTCTTAATGATATTTAGCATTCGACTATCCAACTTAACCTGTACATGGACCTCAACAACTACTCAATGATCATATAATACATTTAATTCTCACTCGACATATTCCATTTTATGACATTCATAAACACATTTCATAGCTTTTCATCTCCTGATATATACAAACCATCATCAAGTATATGTACAACAGAAAACTTTTTATAACTATACAGCCAAACAACTACCTTTGCCCCACATTCCCAAAACTCAAATACATATGGTTCGTGATATGAAAACTATTTACAACAGGACTTCAAAACATGTAGACCTACGATGTAGCAGGAGACCCTCGTCCTGTGGCAATAAATAGCTAAACTTGGATCCTGAACTTTATCACTACCTGGGGGGAAAACATAAAACATTGAAAAGCATGAGCTAATGTCAAATGAGTGGTAAATTATTAAGAACATACATTTTCTCTTTCGAAACCATCAATAAAGTAGGTCAAATCATTCAATAAATCATTGTCAAAGTATAAGAGATTCAGCAACTCCTCAAACACATGTTAATAAAATAGTGGCATGATCATATCTCATGGAAAGCACATTATAAAGCATATAGGTGCTATCAAAAAACCACACCAACTCTGTACCCAAATACTCGTTTACAGCGGTGGGTCACTCTGGACAAGAATACCCTCGCGGTGTAAACCAACTAACAAGGTCATACATGTATGCAGAGCTGCCTCTAATGCTAAATATAGACCCTCACCACAAGCGCATGTTACTCTGGACTCCCCGGTATACTCTGGCCACATCTGACCCTGGTAGCCCCCTGATAGCTTGGATGGTGCTACAGGTGTAGGATTCTTTGGACACCCTGATATACTCTAGCCATATCTGACCCCGGTAGCCCACTGATTGTCTGAGTAGTGGTATTGAAATACATTCAAGTAGCACGGGAAATAACCATCTCTCGGGTACAAGAATCAGTAGTTTGAAACCACTTTCTTAGCCATTCAACATTCTTAATCCACCGTCAAGAGATTTTCATATAAAAACATACGAATCACAATTATGTAAAATCAGGTTCCAAACTACATTTTCATAAATCTAGCTCATATAAAACCAGTGAAAGTTTAGTGAGTCATTGTGGAAATCGCGTTTAGTGACAATAAGGGTGTCTTCCCAAAAAATTTTCCTTATTGTCTTTGTGAACATAGACCCATCCTTCGGAACAAGACTCTTTGAGGTAGAGTGTTCTGAGCCTAGGGAGGGCTGTTGTGGAGGCCCACTTTTCCTACTCCTTATGGCAGGTCTAAGGCTTTCTTTTTCGTTCAAAAAGTCTGTAATAGGCTTCTAAAACCTTCCCAACCTTTAAAATCTTCCTCTACAAGGATGACAATATTCCCTTTTTTTGCCCAATTTCAAGACTTTTGTGATTTCCAGAAAGCTCCCTCTTTTGTTTGTTGTTTTCTTAACCCATATGAATCCTCTATTGCAAAATGACTTTTTGCAAAATTTTTGGGGTTTTGGGGCTTGAAGGACTTCCTCCAAGGCATCAATCAACCACACTATAATGACCTCCTCCTATGACCAAAAAGGTTCGACTCTGATGTGCTTCTGCTAATCGAACTATTCTTCCCTTACTTTGTCTATCGAACTCACTGGTAAAAAGCTTATTCTCAATCTTTTTGGATGACGTTGCCATCTCCACCGGCTGCGACAACAACCGTAGACTTTCACATCGGAGAATAAGCGATCAAAGCCCACTTTGTAAAAAATATATATAAACTACATGTCATTAGTAACTATTTACAAATTTCACAGGTGTCAATGAAGGGCCCGTATAATAACATTTCCATTTTCTGTTTCCTGTTTATGTTTCTCATTTTTTTAAGAAATTGATCTGTTTGATAACCATTCTTGTTTGTTGTTTCTAAAATTTGAGAAATGTTCCTAAACATGGGGCCAAAATTGAGGAACTACAAAAAGTAGTTTCTCCTTTTTTTTTTATTTCTATTTTATTTAAAGTTGTTCCTAAAATGTTATGAAGTGGGGACTTGGCTAATTGTTGAGGAAGCATGCCCACATTACTCCTAGACTCCATGGTCATGGAAATAAATCTCACATGAGATTTTTTTTTTTTAATTTTTCTTTCTTTCTTTTATATTTCTTTTTTTTTCTATATTTTTTATGTTTCTTTTATTTATATATATATTTTTTTTTATATTTCCTTTTTCTCTATATTTTTTATATTTCTTCTTTTATTTATATTTATTTTCTTTATTATTGTTTAATATCTATATGTTAATTTAATTTTGAATTTTGAATTTTCAAATATTTAGATTTATATATTATTTTGATTTTCAAATTTTTAAATTTCAATAGGGTTATTTTAAAATATAGGAAAATGAACCAAATATAAAATAAATATTGCAAATTTAATTTTGAATTTTTGAATTTTCAAATATTTATACTTATATATTATTTTGATTTTCAAATTTCAAATTTTCAATAGGTTGTTTTCAAATATAAGAAAATGAACCAAAATACTTACAAATATAGCAAATTTAATTTTGAATTTTGAATTTTCAAATATTTAGATTTATATATTATTTTGATTTGAAAATTTCAAATTGTCAATAAAGTTATTTTTCAAAGATAAGAAAGTGAACCAAAATATTTATAAATTATAACAAAATTCACTATCTATCATGGTCTATCGTGATATTTTACTATTATTTGTAAAATATTTCAACAGTTTTGTCA
Organism: Benincasa hispida; assembly: GCF_009727055.1. Taxonomy (NCBI): domain Eukaryota; kingdom Viridiplantae; phylum Streptophyta; class Magnoliopsida; order Cucurbitales; family Cucurbitaceae; genus Benincasa; species Benincasa hispida. The sequence goes on along the minus strand of NC_052350.1, from coordinate 692,864 downwards.
TTTAAAATAAATTTTCTTTTCAATATGTATATATAAATATTTTTTTTGAATCTTGAATTTTAAATTTACAATATGCATTGTTATATATTTTTTTATTTTTCTTATATAACGAAACCGATTATGATTTTACAATAATAATAAATTTTGTTTACTAAGATATTCATTTAGCTTCATTTTAATATTTTTACAACCATGACATTTACATAATAATATAATTGAGTTAGATTTGAGTCTACATAATTTAAAATTTAAAACAAACGACTTTAGTGAGAAATAGTATTGTAAATCAAATTTTAACAACATATGAATGATAGAAACAGTTGTATTATCAATATTAATTTTTACATTGGGACTTAGGTATATTCGATAGTTTAAATATTTGATAATTATTTTTTATATTTCATGCATGCTATATATCTTTTTAATTTTATATAATTTTATATATTAAACTATAAAATATGGAAAAAAAATGTAAAAAAAAAAAAATACAAGAAACAAGAAATAGTTATCAAAACAAGTTTCTATTCTTGTTTTTTTTTTTTTTTTTCAAGAAATAGGAAATATGAATAGTTATAAAATGTATTCCTGTTTCTTGTTCTCAGAAAAGAAGAAACAAAAAACAAAAAATAGAGAATGGGAAAATAAGAAACGAAAAATGAAAATGTTATCAAACGGTTCGAAGAGACTTGTGCCAATTTGGATCTTCAAATGCATCCATGGGTTCCTGATCCTATTAATAAATAAAATAAAGTTCTAAAATTAGGGAAAACATATCATACTCAATAACACCAACCAATACCACTTTATTAGCAACAAACACACGTGTCATAGACAATATAAATATAAGATAGCTAGATAACATCAACATACCAAAAGAAAAGGCCAAATTAAGTCTAGAAAAATATTGAAATTACCATAAAAAAAATACAGATTCAATTGAGTTATCGTCTAACAAAATGAGTAAGTTACGATATATTAATATTATTTAAAAGATTATCAACAAGTCATGATATCTTCATTTTTATAAGTAAAGAGACGTATGGTAGATCCTTGTCCCAATAATACCTAAAAATAAGCATGTATTTATGTTGTTAAAATTTAAGACAATAAAATAATAACATTCTTAAGACTTAGAAGAACAAAAGTAACAAATAGAAAAAAAGAACACAATTTAACTATATATATGAAACAAAATAATTAGCCAAAGTAAAAAAGGAGTAAATACTGTTAAAGGTATTCGTTACTAAACATCACAATCGTTGAGATACATAATAATCATAAAGTAGACTTTCTCATCTATATTTTTGGTGAGGGTTGCCAGTCTTGTTGGGAATGAGATTGAAATGTGACTGCAAAATTAAATAGATATCTAAAAAGTCTCCAGAAATTCAAAAGTTTTGATAGAAATATTCGTGGACTGGGTTGAATTAAGTTGAAATACTTTTTAGACTCAACCTAATTGTTCAGATTGTAAATTTATTCAACCCAAATATTATTTATTAAATAATGAATCCAACTCAACTATATAATATATATATTGTCTTGGGTTGAGTTACTCATGTCATTTATTTAAAATTTTATTTTACAAATAAGTAAAATGTTAATATGTAAAAATTTTATTTGATTATTTCTCATATATTGAATTAATTTAAAATTAAAATTAATAACTCAATCTCAATTTATATTATAAATTTTATTCTATCCAAAATGTTGTTAAAGCATATATTATAAATTTTATTCTATCCAAAACGTTGTTAAAGCATAAATTATCTAAAGATTATGAAATTAAACATAATTTGAAATAAATATATATGTAGGGCTATTTTTGGGGAGGGTATTGGGTGGGAGAATGAAAAGTGGGGGATTTTTTTTATTAAGTTAAACAAAATTTTCAAAGTTAAAAAAGTTTGTTTTCATCCGATTTTTTATATTATTTTTTACTTTATTGTTAATTAAATTTAATCAACTCCAAAATTGACCATTTAATGTTAATTATTAATTTCTTACCTACAGTTTGAACTTGGTTTCAAACAAATCATTGGAAATATTTTGTTTTAGGTTAAATTATATAGTATATAAAAATACCTTTAAACTTTGTCATTGATTTGAAAAATACCCTTACATTTTTAAAAAGTTACAATATTACTCTTTAATTTTCATAAATGTTTGAAAAATATTTTTTTTAAGTAGAAATTCTTTAGAATTTGAACAGAAATTGAGATATAAAATGGTGTGGTAGGTGATATAGAACATAAATATAAATCATCACATTGTTTTAGGTCATCACCATCCAATTTTAAGTCTTTTATTTCTATTTTGAAATTCTAATGATTTATATTTCAAAAATAGTTCTCAAATATTTATGAAAGTATTATAGGGATATTTTTTAAACAGAGAGATAAATTGAAGGGCATTTGTTATAATTTAGCTTCTTTTTTTTTTAATGTTCTCACTCCTTTACTCTTGTTTTCCTGGATTATTTTTCTTATTTTAAGATGGAGTTATACAAATAATTGCAATATTTTTTTTTTATAATGTTGCAGTTGAATAAGCTATTGTAACATATAGTAAGTGTTGCAACACAATCCACGTAATATATTCTTTTGTAGCACTTAATAAAAGTGTTATAAATTAATTGTTGCGATAGACGTATCTACAACCATTTATATTAAATGTTCTCCTAAAATGAGTTGCAATTGTACATGCCCTTGCCACAATTTTTAGAAATGCTGCAAGAAAACCGTTACGACACAGACATTTACAACGAACCTTTAATATTAATTTTGTTGTTTTCAAAACTTATTAGAAAAATATTGTTGTTTTGAAACTTATTAGAGAAATATTGTTGTTTTGGGAGTTCGAGGCTAGAGGTCGAACGTTGAGAACTCGACAAATGTGGAGGTCAAATGTTGAGAACTCGACGAATAAAGAAAAATTTGGAAACAATACATAGGCTAAAACTTCAACCCTCGACAAGGGAAATCTCGCGAATCTCGCTTAGGTTGTCGAAGGTTGAAGTTTCGACACACATCCACCCTCGAGATTGCAGGTTTATTATTTTTCTTTTTCCCTCATAGAGGAAATAAAGTAATGAGATGGTATACTATATGTATCTGTGTACTCGAGCTGCTTCTAACAACCTATGCATTTTGTTATCATTTCGAATTAGATGGAGGCTTGTGGAATTGACGTGAGGGGGTGGGGATGACTATATTTCTAGGAGCGAACTCCAGGCGAATATGAAGCGCATGGATACAAGTTATACCTTAGAATGAAAGACAATTCCAAATTAGCTTTGTCTACGAACAAAATTTTGTATATTAGGTTGTCGAAGGTTACACATATGTCGAAACTTCAAAGCAATTAAGGAGATAAGTGGGCTGAAGCAGATTAAGGAGAGAGCGAGATTCAAAGCAAGATAGTAGGAGAGAGCGAGATGTTGAACGAGATTTTAAGAGAGAGCGAGATTCAAAGCGAGAATGTTGGAGAGAGCGAGATGACTAATCTGACTAACATTGAATTTGGTAAAATGAAATGGTTGAATAATTGAAAAATGAGATGATTCAAGAATACACATTGAATG